>NC_044981.1:14768098-15038098 GCF_008728515.1 Papio anubis | reverse complement strand
GTGTTGGGATTACAGGCATGAGCCACCGCGTCTGGCCAAGAATGGAATTTTCTTGAGGTGAAATCTTCTCCTGGTGAAGATGATGTGAACATTGTTGGAATGACAACAAATGACTTACAATACTACATAAACTTAATTGATAAAGCAGCAGCAGAATTTGAGAGGATTGACTCCAATTTTGAAAGAAGTTCTATGGGTAAAATGCTATCAAACAGCATCTCATGGTATAGATAAATCTTACATAAAATGAAGAGTAAATTGGTGCTGCAAACTTCATTGATGTCTGATTTTTAGAAATTGCCACAGCCTCCCTAAACTTCAGCAGCCACAACCCTAACGAGTTAGCAGCCATCAGCATCAAGATGAGACTCTTCCCCAGCAAAAACATTATGGTTTACTGAAGGCTTAGATCATAGTAGCATTTTTAAGCAATAAGGTGTTTTAAAATTAAGGTATGTACATTATTTATTTATACATAATGCCATCTTACACTTAAGAGACTACAGTATAGTGAAAACATAACTTTTATATACGCTGAGAAACCAAAATCTTCATGTGACTTGCTTACTGCAGTGGTCTGGAACTGAACTCACACTGTATCTGAGGTATGCCTGTATTTCAGGAAGTCTAACAAAAACTGTACATCATTTGTTTGTGGGAAGAGGGTATAGTATAACTGGAATGCCAGGGTTTTTCAATGTTTTGTTTTTAATGGAATAATAGTTGCTAGGTGTGGTAACACTGGTTATCTCATGAAAAAATGAATTAACATATACAATTTGTTTCAGATAAAAGATTTACAAAGTATAGGGAACACACATGAAATAATATAAGTGTCTTTGTATTGTGTTCCAACCATTTAATGTTATGTCATGCTGTTATGTGATGTTATGGTCTCTCCAGGACCAAATAGAGGCTCTAAGAGGTTCAATAAATTGTCTATGGTCACAGTTATTTAGTGATAGGGCCAAAATCATTACACAGGACTTTGACTTCCAATCCAGGACTCTTTCCCAACAATATTTTCCATGAGTTCTGAGGATTCTGAGACCTTTGGGGTGTGTGTGTGTGTGTGTGTGTGTGTGTGTGTGTGTATATGATTTTTTTTTTTTTTTGAGATGGAGTTTCACTCTTGACACCCAGGCTGGAGTGCAATGGCGTGATCTTCGCTCACTGCAACCTCTGCCTCCCGGGTTCAAGTGATTTTCCTGCCTCTGCCTCCCAAATAGCTGGAACTACAGGTGCCTGCCACCACATCCAGGTGTACAAAAATTACAAAATTTTTGTAATTTTGGTAGAGACAGGGTTTCACGATGTTGGCCAGGCTGGTCTCAAACTCCTGAGCTCAGGTGATCTGCCCGCTTCAGCCTCCCAAAGTTCTGGGATTACAGGTGTGAGCCACCATGCCCGGCAGGCCTATATTGTTCATCCATTTGTTCAACATACAGATGTGACCTGTCCAGACAGTGCCACTATATTCACAGAGCTCGCAGCCCTGGTAGAAACATAGTCACGGGACTCCTTGGCCACCAAGTAGCAGAAGCCCAGCTTTAGCAAGAGTGTGGATATATGGCAAGCATCTTGGAGCTCCTTGCAACACAGGAACGAGGGACACCTATCGTCAGAGCATGACTGATCCTTTGCCTCTGAACTTTTCCATGCATTGGCTTCCTTCGGTTCCTCTCTTTCTTTCAATCTCCCTCTCTCTTCAAAAATCAACTTCCCTCAGCCCCTGGGTCCGCATGGTGAAACATATAGCTGATGTCTCCTCCAAGGCCACCTAAAAAAGCTGAGCACTTTTTTGATGGGGGATACACAACATGCTATTTAGAGCGCTGGAAAAGGGCGTTTCACATTTGTGCTGAGACCTGAATGATGTGTCAGCGGGAGGGGAGGTGGCAGACAGGGGTAGGGAGAGGGAGGGTATTTCAGGGACGGCATTTGTGAAGGTCCAGAGACAAGACAGGAACTGCAAGTGGGCCAGCAGGATGAGAGGGGGCGTATAATGGGATGGGGCCGGGCAGGTGGTGAGGTGAGGGCTGAGGCTGGAGAGGTGAACAGGGGAATAATGGAGTTCTAGAAGGGAAGGAAAGAAAGGAGGCTGGAGCCAGCCATCCTAGTGGTGGTGGACATGGAATGGATGGAATGGAAATATGGTGGAAGGAACTTAGTGGAGAATGGTGGAGATTCAAGGACAATGGTAGTTTGACGACAGAGTAAGACTCCATCTCAAAAAAAAAAAAAAAAAAAAAAAAAAAAAAAAAGGTAAAGGACCAGACATAATCAGATTTGGCTAAATTTCATCTGCTGAAAAAAGTTCATAAGAGAAACTATGGGTGTAAGGAATGATCAAAACAAACTATGTATAATAAGTTCTGTTTTCTTATTTGTTTACACCATGTATTTTGTATTCAATGTCCCATGGAAGAAAATATTAGGCCACATCCAGTTACAATTCAGACCTTGCAGTGTGCCTGCCACTCTTCCAGGATGTCAGTTGTCACCAGATTCCTGCTGCACCGCGTGAGGGCTAATTTAATCTGTCTAATTTGTTGGTTTGGTTTTTTTTTTTTTTTTTTTTTTGAGACAGGAAGTCTAGCTCTGTTGCCCAGGCTGGAGTGCAATGGCATGATCTTGGCTCACTGCAACCTCTGTCTCCTGGGTTTAAGCGATTCTCCTCCCTCAGCCTCCTGAGTAGCTGGGCTTACAGGCATGCACCAGCAGGCCCCACTAATTTTTGTGTTTTTAGTAGAGACAGGGTTTCACCGTGTTGTCCAGGCTGGTCTCGAACTCCTGACCTCAGGTGATCCACCTGCCTCAGCCTCCCAAAGTGCTGGGATTACAGGCATGAGCCACCACGCCCAGCTGGTTCTTCATTTCTGGACAAAAGTTGTGTTCCTGGTGGATTTGGTTATTCCTTCTTTTCCTGATCTATTACACCGTTTCATCAAATCAGTCAACAATATGTTGTCCTTTTAAGTAACTCCAGTTGACTTGTAATACTGACAGCAGTCCTGCAGCATCGCGTTTCCTTCTAGGGTAGCAAATTGAAAAGTATATTTCAATTTTCTAATTATGAGAAATATTTTTCAAAGCCATTTATTTATTAAAATCATAAGTGCATAGTAAGGCTATGTTTTAATGTGATTTTATGATTTTAAAGAGCATTTTAAGACCTGTTTTGTTAAAAAAAAAATTCTTATTCTGGCTACTGGCCAAAATGCCCATGTTAGTCTTGTTTTCTTTTTAGCCATTGAAGGCCACCAGGAATTAGCTGGGCCTTGTGGCATGCACCTGTGGTCCCAGCTACTCTGGAGGCTGAGGTGGGAGGATTGCTTGAATCCAGGAGGTCAAGACTGCAGTAAGCTATAATGGTGCCACTGCACTCCACACTCCAGGCTGGGCGACAGAGCAAGACCCTGTCTTAAAATCAATCAATTGCCGGGCACGGTGGCTCACGCCTGTAATCCCAGCACTTTGGGAGGCCGAGGCGGGTGGATCACCTGAGGTCAGGAGTTCGAGACCAGACTCAACATGGAGAAACCCCATCTCTACTAAAAATATAAAATTATCTGGGCAAAGTGGTGCATGTCTGTAATCCCAGCTACTCAGGAGGCTGAGGCAGGAGAATTGCTTGAACCTGGGAGGCGGAGGTTGTGGTGAGCCAAGATGGCGCCATTGCACTCCAGCCTGGGCAAGAAGAGCGAAACTCCTGTAATCCCAGCACTTTGGGAGGCCAAGGTGGGTGGATCCCTTGAGGTCAGAAATTCGAGACCAGCCTGGCCAACATGGTGAAACCCCATCTCTACTAAAAATAGAAACATTAGCTGGACGTGTTGGTGGGCACCTGTAATCCCAGCTACTTGGGATTGGGATTGGGAGGCTGAGGCAGGAGAATCACTTGAACCCAGGAGGTGGAGGTTGCAGTGAGCCAAGATTGCATCATTGCACTCCAGCCTGGGCGACACAGCGAGACTGTCTGAAAAACAAAATAAAACAAAACAAGAAAGGCTACTAGGATTAAAATGCAATTTATGTCTCAGAAGAAATAAGAATAGTCCATCCCATCCCCTGGCATTCTCTTTTCATCAGATCAAATCTAGTGATCGGTCTGGTCCATATCCCCTTGAGCAGCCTAGCTAACCCCTGATTGCAGGCACTCCTTCATCGCTAGCTGGCCCTAGAGTCACAGGCTTCCCTTTTTCCTAGACCTTTCCCCTTGCTCCCTGAGGTGAGAAGGCCAAGGGGAAGAAAAGAACCTGCTCTGTCATTTAGTAAGCTTGCACTGGTAGCCGAAGCCCAGGAAAACAGGCTTCTAGCAGCCTCTCATTCAGACGTTCACCCAGGTCCTCAGTAGACTAGCCCTCATCGCAGTGCAGGCTTCAGAGCGACAGGCTCCTGGAGAAGTTGGCTTGTGAAAGGCAAGTGTCAGGAAGAAGGAAGCTGAGCCTGGTCTGAAGTCACAGAGCATCTTTGGATGAGAGAGGGGGTGCAGAGGCTTGGGCAGATCTGACTTTCTTCACATCTGACTTCTCACTTAGTTGGTGTTGTAATTGTGACTTCAAAAGGCCATTCCACCGTTCTATCAATCCAGCTGCTTCAGGATGAAGGGGAACATGGTAAGACCAGTGAATTCCATGAGCATGAGCCCACTGCCACTTTTTTTTTTTTTTGAGTCGAAGTCTTGCTCTGTCGCCCAGGCTGGAGTGCAGTGGCACGGTCTCGGCTCACTGCAAGCTCCGCCTCCCGGGTTCACACCATTCTCCTGCCTCAGCCTCCCGAGTAGCTGGGACTATAGGCGTCCGCCACCACGCCCGGCTAATTTTTTGTATTTTTAGTAGAGATGGGATTTCACCGTGTTAGCCAAGATGGTCTCGATCTTCTGACCTCGTGATCCGCCCGTCTCGGCCTCCCAAAGTGCTGGGATTACAGGCACGAGCCACTGCGCCCGGCCTCCACTGCGACTTCCTTACCCATAAAGCGAGTACCTACGTCAGAGGCAACGCTGTGTGGAATTCCGTGATGGTGCATAAGGCATTCTGTGAGTCCACGGATAGTAGTCTTGGCAGAAGCGTTGAGAGCAGGACAGGCAAACCCATATCTTGGCCTGCATGAGCCCTGCATCCACTCACACTTAGATTCTTCCTATACATCCTTTCCTCACGCTGGAATCCATGCTGGGGGCTTACCTTTGGAACCCTACACGGTTGTACACCACACGGATGAGAGGTGACCTCAGGGGCTGGCGCACCCTGTCACCCTGGGCATACATCATTCTACAAGCAATGGATGAGGTTTCACCATCCCCTTCTCTCCAGGCCCGTCCCCACTCCACTCCAGCTTCTTTTTTTTTTTTTTTCCTTTTTGTGGAGAACGGGGTCTCGCTATATTACCCAGGCAGGTCTCGAACTCCTGGGCTCAAGCTATCCTCCCGCCTCTGCCTCCCTGAGAGCTGGGATTACAGGCGTGAGCCACCGCGCCTGGCCTTCACTCCAGCTTCTTTACATCATGTTTTACATGATAATCCCTTGAGGGTTCAACACTGATTTTTTTTTTTTTAACCTGAAGAAAAACACATTTTCTCTCCTCTTTCATTTTTAGTTTTCAAAGCACTGAAGCATTTGATTCGAAAGCAAAACAAAAAGCAAACACATGAGGCCAAATTATGCCTTTCATGGACAGGCATGTGCGTGCGGATTAGAACTGAGTTGGTTCCCAGGAAGAAAATGACATGGATTTTTAAGAATAGATAGAGGAGAAAAGTAGTTCAAATTTTTCAACTTTCAACCCTGTCATTGTCCTTTTAAAACTCTTACTGTCAATGTTTGGTGAAGTCTGTGCAAGGCCGTGAATACTGAACTCACGCTCTGGGTAAAATAAGGAGCTTAGCATTTGAGAAAGTGTGGCTGAACTTTGTCTCCCTAAAGACAATGTAAGAGAGAGTCGATTACTTTTATTTCTTATTTCAAATCAAGCCTAATGGATCACCAAGTAAACTGCCATTTTGATGGGTGGAATAATTCAAATTTGATCATAAGAAACTAAGGTTTAGAAAAGTATTTTTTGCTTTCCTAAACTTTTTTTTTTTTTTTTTTTAAAGACAGGGTCTTGGCCGGGCACGGTGGCTGACACCTGTAATCTCAGCACTTTAGGAGGCCGAGGTGGGTGGATCACCTGAGGTTGGGAGTTCGAGACCAGCCTGACCTACACGGAAAAACCCCATCTCTACTAAAAATACAAAATTAGCTGGGCTTGGTGGCGCATGCCTATAATCCCAGCTACTCAGGAGGCTGAGGCAGGAGAATCGCTTGAACCTGGGAGGTGGAGGTTGTGGTGAGCCAAGATCACACCATTGCATTCCAGCCTGGGCAATAAGAGCAAAACTCCCTCTGAAAAAAAAAGAAAAAAGAAAAAAAAGACAGGATCTTGTTCTGTTGCCTAGGCTAGAGTGCAATGGTGTAGTCACAGCTCACTGCATCCTTTGTGCTCAAGTGATCCTCCTGCCTCAGCCTCCTAAGTAGCTGGGACCATAGGCACATACCACCACACCACCTAATCGAAAAATATTTTAATGAGACATTCTTTCTTTCTGAATCAAAACTAGAAGAACTAAGGACACAGTCATTTAAGCAATTTTTTTTCCTCCCACCAGTATTGACCAAGTGCCTACTATGTCTGTATTCATTTTCTGTATGTGCCCTAACAAATGACCACAAACTTGATGACTTAAAACAACAGAAATTTATTTTCTCACAGTTTGGGAGGTCAGAAGTTCAAAATCAAGGTGTTAGTGGGGCCACCCTCTATCAGAAGACTCTAGGGGAGAGTCCTTCTTGGCCTTTCCCAGCTTTTGGTGCCTCCAATGGCTTTGGCTGGGGGCTGCATCACTCTGCCACTCTCTGCCTCCATCTTCACATGGCCTTCTCCTCTGTCTGTGCGCCTCTCTTCTTTTGTCTCTTACAAGGATGCTTGTCACTGGGTTTAGGGCCCATCCAGATAATCCAGGACGATCCCATCTTAATTATAGCTGCCAAGGCCCTTTTCCCAACTAAGATCATCTTCACAGATGTTGGGGTGTGGGAAAATCTTTTTGGGGGCTACTGTAATATATGAACCACCACAGTGTTGAAACACTGCACCTGCTACTGTGGAGCGAAGGCAGCTGTGTTCTCAGGGTCACCGCTGTGAGTGTGTGTTGGCGTCGGAAACAGATGTAAACGTGTCTACATTCAGAGTGGGGGATGCATTCTGGAGGGGCTTCTCTCAACAGTTTATAGATGGGACACCACCTGATCTGGGCCTTTGGTAGGATTTTTGTTTTATTTTTCAAAAATGTATGTTCAGGCCGGGCGCGGTGGCTCAAGACTGTAATCCCAGCAGGAGGCCGAGGCAGGCGGGATCCGCGAGGAGTCAGGAGATGAGGTCATCCTGGTTAATATGGTGAAACCCGTCTCTACTAAAAAGTACAAAAACTGGCGGGCAGGAGTGGTGAGCCTGTGGTCCCAGCTACTTGGGAGGGGCTGAGGCAGGAGAATGGGGCGTGAACCCGGGAGAGGCAGAGCTTGTAGTGAGCTGAGATCCCCAGCCCACGCCTCCAGCCTGGGCGACAGGTGAAACTCCATCTCAAAAAATAAAAATAAAAATAAAAAAAATGTATGTTCAATACGGGCATTTAGGGGATTCTGAGGACAAGCAAAAAACGAAGCAAAATGCAGTCACTTATATTTCTACCACTTAGAGATAAGTTCTATAAAATCTTTTCAGGTTTTTTTCTGTTTATGTAAACATATTTAAAATATGCTTTCTAGTAAATAAAATCAGAACCTTAAACCTCATTTTTTGACCCAACATTTTTACTTATGAAGATGGCAAGAACATGTTTCTATGTTAATTTTATAATGTCTATTCCAATTTAATTGATTGATTGATTGATAGAGATGGAGTCTCACTCTGTCACCCAGGCTGGAGTGCAATGGCGTGATCTTGGCTCACTGCAACCTCTGCCTCATGGGTTCAAGTGATTCTCCTGCCTCAGCCTCCTGAGTAGCTGGGACTACAGACATGCACCACCATACTCAGCAAATTTTTGTATTTTTAGTGGAGATGGGGTTTCACCATGTTGGCCAGGCAGGTCTTAAACTCCTGACCTCAAGCAATCCACCTGCCTCAGCCTCCCAAAGTGCTGGGATTACAGGTGTGAACCACTGCGTTTGGCCTCTGTTCTGATTTTCATAACGTGTTAGTGTTTCACCTAATGGTTGTAGATAGCAACAATTATTTAACCAATCTCTTATTGTTACACATGTAAGTAATTTTTTAACTTTTGCTATTTTGAAGCATGCTGCAATTAATATTCTATTATGTCATTTTGGCTGGACACAGTGGCTCATACCTGTAATCCCAGCACTTTGGGAGGCTGAGGCAGTCTGGTCACTTGAGTTCAGCAGTTCAAGACCAGCTTGGTCAACATGGTGAAACCCTGTCTCTACTACAAAGACAAAAATCAGCTGGGCGTGGTGGTGTACACCTGTAATCCCAGCTACTCAGGAGAATGAGGCAGGAGAAAGAATTGCTTGAATCCGGGAGGCAGAGGTTGCAGTGAGCCAAGATCGTGCCACTGCACTCCAACCTGGGTGACAGAGACTCCATCTCAAAAAAATATATAAATAAAAATTAAAAATAAAAAAATAAATTCTATTTCGTCATTTTTTAAGATGTTTGTCTGATTACTTTCCACAGAATAAATTACTAGAAGTAGAATTCCTGGGTGCAAAGGTATGTACTCACAGGACTTTTGATAGTTATTTCCAAAAGGCAACCTGAAAGGCCATTAACAGTGGAAAGTCAATTAAGATATGTGAGAGGCGTGACATCTAGAAGACCGCTTCCAGCTTTAAAGTTTTGTGACTCTGGGATTCCTGGATTTAAGAAGCGTTAAGACTATACTGGAGGAAGAAAGACACTTAAAGAGAAAAGCATTGGATTTGTAGAGCATTGCCCAAGACAATATTGGGAGTAGGACCAGAGAGGGCTCCCATGGCCAAGGTGTTAAAGGCCTTCATTTATGTTTGGGGTTCAGTAGTGACCAGAGAAGAGGAGGGGAAGAAGTGGTATTTTCTATTTATTCATGACTTCTCCTACCCTAGGAGTTCTGTTTATTGCCTTGTCTCTGTGTTGTTTGCCTCTGTTTCTTTTGTGTCAGCTGGTCTTTCCTGTATCTTGCATCTGAATTCTCTAAATTGCAGAATATGATGTGACCAGCCAATCAAAGGCTAATATAGAGTGTGCATGCTGTGCAGATAACATTAGGGCAGCTGACTAGCCTTTATGTCATATGTGGACCATGGTCTGGTTGGCTGTGGTCAGCATGGCAGGGTACTATAGTATCAAGTATAGGGGTGAATTTTTCACCGAAACTTACTTTTTTTTTTTGAGATGGAGTCTCGCTCTGTCGCCCAGGTTGGAGTGCAGTGGCATGATCTCGGCTCACTGCAAGCTTCGCCTCCCGAGTTCACGCCATTCTCCTGCCTCAGCCTCCCGAGTAGCTGGGACTACAGGCGCCCGCCACCACGCCCAGCTAATTTTTTATGCTTTTAGTAGAGACGGGGTTTCACCGTGTTATCCAGGATGGTCTTGATCTCCTGACCTCGTGATCTGCCCGCCTCGGCCTCCCAAAGTGCTGGGATTACGAGCATGAGCCACCGCACCCGGCTTCACTGAAACTTTCAAGGCTGAAGTCACCCTTGGAAGTTTTGCTGAAAATTCAACTCACAAAAATGCAGGTTAATAAAAGAAAAGGCATACAGATGCATTACTACCGTGTGCATGGGCAGAGTCACAGAGTGATTGCCCAGTATCCCAATGGGGTACAGATGCTTATCCACCCTACTTCTTTTTTTTTTTTTTTTTTTTTTTTTTTGAGGCGGAGTTTCACTCTTGTTGCCCAGGCTGGAGTGCAATGGCACGATCTCGGCTCACCACAACCTCCGCCTCCCAGGCTCAAGCAATTCTCCTGCCTCAGCCTCCCTAGTAGCTGGGATTATAGGCATGCGCCACCACGCCCAGCTAATTTTGTATTTTTAGTAGAGACGAGGTTTCTCCATGTTGGTCAGGCTGGTCTCGAACTCCTGACCTCAGGTGATCCACCCGCCTCGGCCTCCCAAAGTGCTGGGATTACAGGCGTGAGCCACTGCGCCCGGCTATCCACCCTACTTCTTAGGGAACAGGAAGATGGGGAGGTATGGAGGATTTTAGGGGTAGTAACTGATTTTTAGGGAATTGAATGGGCTCGAAGAACATTAAATGGTGTTGGGACAAAGTCTTTTGAGCCTGCAGAGCAGACAATGGTTTGTGACAAAAGTCCATCTAGGTTTGTTGACAGACTTCTGCCTGCCTTCCTGCAATAAGGGTTCAGTTAATGAAAACTCAGGGAAGCGACGAGAGGTCTTTGCTTTGTTCTCTGGTAGGTCTGGACTTTAGGCAGATAAAGGAACTTCATTCTGTGCTTTGGGAGAGGTAGAGGATTAAGAGGGAGGAAGGACACAAATTGCTCTCCTTAGTGGGTCTGCTGGACTTAGTGTAGATAGGGGAAAAGTCTCTCGTGGCATCCACTGATCTCTAAGGACTTGTAATTCAAAATACTTGTTGTACCAGGGAGCCAAATGTGAGGCGAAGTTCCCTGCACTCCTTCACAAGCATATTGAAGAACCTCTAGGTTCTTCTAGGCTGGGATGTGGCAGGCACTCTGAAATGTAGAAGTGTAGATGAATTCCTGGTGGCTTCTTGGAATTCTCTGCCCGGGACAGGAGACCAGTTAGGAAGAGCTAACATAAACCAGCCAAGTTGTAACACGAGCCTGAAATAGGGAGAGAGAGTGGAAATGAAAAAGAGGCAGGCGATAATAAAAATGATAGTGCACATTTATTGAGTGCTTTTGATGCGCCAGGGTCTGTTCTCAGCACTTGACATGTATAGTAAAACCAAGTGATAAATCAATATCCCATAAAACACGATTGGCTATTGGTAATTATCTCCCGGCCTCTGCCTGCTCTCCTTCTCATATGGGAGCTGAATAAATTCCTGTTCTTTTCAAGAGGAAGGCCCTTTATAATCCACAGTTCTGAGGTTAACCTTGATCCTAGCCCCTCCCTTTCCCACTTCTTAACAACTTTTTTTTTTTTTGAGATGAAGTTTTCTCTTGTCACCCAGGTTGGAGTGCAATGGCGCGATCTTGGCTCACAGCAACTTCTACCTCCCTGAGTTCAAGTGATTCTCCTGCCTCAGCCTCCCACGTAGCTGGGATTACAGGTGCCCCCTACCACATCAGGCTAATTTTTGTGTTTTCAGTAGAGAGGGGGTTTCCCCATGTTGGCCAGGCTGGTCTTGAACTCCTGACCTCAGGTAATCCACCTGCCTTGGTCTTCCAAAGTGCTGGGATTACAGGTGTGAGCCACTGCACCCGGCCTCCCACCAACTTTCAAATTTAATTTCCAGAGGCTGTGCTCTCCTATTCTGCCCACCGGTGTCACTTCTTCCTCCCACTCCTGTCCCTTCCCTGCAGCTGAGGGTAGAGGAACAGGAGAGAGATGGTGAGGGCATTGTTTCTCATCAGTTGCGCACAGTGTAGGTTTATCTTTACTTTTGTGCTTTTTGTGACAAAACAGACTGACCAAAAATCCTGTTTTTCATTAACCTTGCCTTAACACAAACCCACCTTTTATGCCACTGAATTTTTTAGGTCATGCTTATCACTGATGTGTTAGGAAAGGGTTATAGTGTATTATGGGGTAGAAACTACTGTTTCCTCTCGTTTTATAGGCGAGTTAACTGAGACAAAGAGATCTCAAGTAATCAGTTCAAGGGTCCACAGCTGATAGTGGCATAACCAGAATTCAAACGAGGCAGCCTGATTCTATAGCTTGTAAAGTTGAGACCGATACCGCAGAGAGGACAAATTGCCCCTTTTCATACCTCCCAGAGATAACCTCTAATTATGCTCATGTATACAGATGTCCCTGACTTATGGTGGTTGGACTTACGACTTTACAGTGGTGTGAAAGCCATATGCATTCACTATTTTCCTTGACTTACGATGGGGTTACCTCTGGAGAAGCCCATTGTAAATTGAAAACATCCCAAGTTGAAAACACACTTTCAACTTAAAGAAATTTTCAATTTCAGATGGCCTTATCAGGTTGCAACCCCATCCTACATTTGGAGACATGTTATTCTCTTTTTATTCCTAACTTCACTTTATCACTGTTCTTCCCAACACACTTATTTTTTGATCAAGAGATGACTTATATTTCTCGGCCCACTTAAGTTTCTCCCAATCTCTTAGCATCTTTCCTGTTCTATTTCCTTTTCCTACACAGCCTAGATTGCATGTTTTATCATCTCTACCTTTCCCAGGTATTAGCTTTTTTGTTTGTTTGTTTTTTCAAGACAGAGTCTTGCTCTGTCACCCATGCTGGAGTATAGTAGTGCTATCTCGGCTCACTGCAACTTCTGCCTCCTGGGTTCAAGTGATTTTCCTGCCCGTCTCCCAAGTAGCTGGGCTTACGGTTGGGCACTACAACGCCCAGCTAATTTTTGTGTTTTTAGTACAGATCAGGCTTTCACCATGTTGGCCAAACTGGCCTCGAACTCCTGACCTCAAATGATCCACCCACCTCAGCCTCTCAAAGTGCTGGGATTACAGGCGTGAGCCACCGCACCCGGCCTCCCAGGTATTAGTTTTTAAGCTGGGATACCAATTGCAGCTTAGGCTAGATCATGGTGTTGAAACCTTGAAAGCATTCTCTGGTGCTAGCCTCTTTTTTTTTTTTTTTTTTTTGAGATGGAGTTTCACTCTTGTCACCCAGGCTGGAGTGCAATGGCATGATCTCTGCTCACTGCAACCTCTGCCTCCCACGTTCAAGTGATTCTCCTGCCCCAACCTCCTGAGTAGCTGGGATTACAGGGGCCCACCACCACGCCTGGCTAATTTTTGTATTTTTAGTACAGATGGGGTTTCACCATGTTGGTCAGGCTGGTCTCGAACTCCCGATCTCAGGTGATCCACCCACCTCGGCCTCCCAAAGTGCTGGGATTACAGGCATGAGCCACCGTGCCCAGCCTCAAGCTAGAGTTTTCTAAAACCTGCCATCATCAGACTTTTGCCCATATCCATATATAACCTATATTATTATTTACTATTATTTACCTAATGTTTTCTTCTTTCAATCATCTCACATTTTTAAAGTGAATTTATTTAACAAAAACCACCTTCCTAATTGAACATGGGTTAGACAGCATGAGGGGATTATTTATCTTATTATGTGTGATAATGGATAATGATTTTGTGGAAGAATATTATTGTTTTCTGAAATTGCATGTTGAGGTATTTCAGGAGAAAAGTGTCACAATGTCTGTAATTTAGTTTTAAGTTGTTGGACAAAAAACAAATTATAGATGAAATTGTAAAGAATGGTTGAATCTGTGGTGAGGACATGGTTCCTCTGTGGTGAGGACATGGTGGTAGCTTGGGAGACTGAGGGAGGAGAATCGCTTGAACTCGGAAGGCATAGGCTGCAGTGAACCCTGAGCGCACCATTGCACTCCAGCCTGGGTGGCAGAGTGAGACTATCTGTTTTGTTTGTTTGTTTGTTTTTGTTTGTTTTTTTGAGACAGAGTGTTGCTCTGTCACCCAGCTGGAGTGCAGTGGTGTCATCTTGGCTCACTGAAACCTCCACCTCCCAGGTTCAAGCGATTCTTCTGCCTCAGCCTCCGGAGTAGCTGGGATTACAGGTGCTTACCACCACACCCGACTAATTTTTGTATTTTCGGTAGACGAGGTTTCACTATATTGGCCAGGCTGGTCTCAAACTCCTGACCTCATGATCTGCCTGCCTTCCAAAGTGCTAGGATTACAGGTGTGAGCCACTGGGCCCTGCCTATACTTTATAATTTTTAGCCTTCAATCCCTTCATCCAAATTCAGCCACAAAAACTTGAAGACATTAAATAACAGATAAAGCTGGGCATTGTGATGAGCCTGTAGTCCCAGCTACTCTGGAGGCTGAGGCAGGATGATCCCCTGAACCCAAGAGTTCAAGGTCGGCCTGGGCAACATAGCAAGACTTTGTCACAAAACAGAACCAAACCAACCACCCCCCCAAAAAAAAAAACCAAAAAACCCCACAAAAGCCGGCTGTGGTGGCTCATGTCTGTAATCCCAACACTTTGGGAGGCTGAGGAGGACGGATTACTTGAGGACAGGAGTTGGAGACCAGCCTGGTCAACATGACGAAATCCTGTCTCTACAAAAAATACAAAAAGTAGCCAGGCGTGGTGGTGTGCACCAGTAGTCCCAGCTACTCGGGAAGCTGAGGCAGGACAATTGTTTGAGCCTAGGATGCATTGGTTGCAGTGAGCTGAGATCACACCATTGCATTCCAGCCTGGGCCACAACTTTCCCATTTCCTAGCTTTGTTCTTTTTCCTTTGTAGTTTGCCATGCCCTAGAAGGGAGTGGATTTCCTGAGGAAGTGAGTGAAGTCTCCATCTCCTTTCCTCCTTACGCTATTGATGCAGTTTCCACTCTTGCATTGGAGTGAAAGTCAAGTAGACTGTGAGTGCAGTGCTTCCATCTCGGCTCACGGCAACCTCTGCCTCCCGGGTTCAAACGATTCTCCCGCCTCAGCCTCCAGAGTAGCTGGGACTACAGGCATGTGCCACCATGTCCGGCTAACTTTGTATTTTTCGTAGAGATGGGATTTCACCATGTCAGTCAGGCTGGTCTTGCGCTCCTGACCTCAGGTGATCCACTCACCTTGACTTCCCAAAGTGCTGGGATTACAGGTGTGAGCCACTGTGCCTGGCCACGTTCTTTCCTCTTTATACTTATTAACCCTTGATGATTATAGGGTAATGTTGCACCGAGTTATATCTTTGGTATCTGTTTATATGATACCTAATCCCTGTAGTTAAAGTTAATAATGATATGAAAAAATAGTCCTGCTGGGCAAGGTGGCTCATGCCTGTGATCTCAGCACTTTGGGAAGCTGAGGCAGGAGGATCACTTGAGCTCAGGGCTTCAAGACCAACGTGGGCAACAAAGTGAGACCCTTGTCTCTACAAAAAATTAGCCAGGCATGGTGGTGCGTGCCGGTGGTCCCAGTCGCTTGGGAAACTGAGGTGGGAGGACAGTTTGAGCCTGGGAGTTTGAGGCCGCAGTGAGCCATGATGGCATCACTGCATTCCAGCCTGGGTGACAGAGCGAGACCCTGTCTCAAAAAGAAAAGAAAAAAAAAATTTTTAGGAGCTTGATGACCCATGTCTTGCAAAAGGGCACTGCTATCAAGATGACAATTTTACACAATCAGATTCTGCCTGTACTTCCTCTCATGCCAACCACCAAAAATAGAAAACAAAATAATTGAGATAAAGAACATTATCATTCCTTATTACAGTTAATGGCTAGAAGGCTATAGAACCAGCACAGAGTGCACCCTGAAATCTAGGCCCGTGGAAGAAAAGGTTAGTTTCTGTAAACGAGCCTCAGAAAATGGATAGAAGTAGCTGTAACTCATCCTCCTCTGTGATTTGGAGATAGCTTACTTTTAAAATTAAAGTGCCAGGAAGCAACAACCCTAAAATGTAACTAACGTCAGATAAGATGTAATCTAGGAAATTGTAATATGCCCATCATGCGGTAATGTTGTAATGGCAGTAGCCTTTGGTGGCTGATAAGGAATATTGGAAAAGGTGCCGGAGTGAGAGAGTGACAGTCTCCAGTTTCTCTAGCAGCGACCAGGGCAGGCATACCCTGACTGTCCAGTTATGTGTTCTCTTCTGGTTGGCAGCTGGACGGCTGCGTGGTGGAGGAGGGAGAACCAGGCGCTCACAGCCAGAAGCTATTCCCAAAGACCTCCTGGCTCTTTGTAAACTGGGCCTGTATTCTGCCAGCGGTGGGATCGTCTTAATTGGATTTCCTAAGCTAATTTTCCTGCTGGGAGCAGAAAGTGCACAGCAGCTTGGAAGGCAGAAGCAGGTGTGAAAACAGGGTGGTCAGAATCTTGGCCCTGCCGACTACAGAATTTGGGGGCAGTTGGCTTCAGTCACCTCTCCCAGTGGGCTTCCTCATTTGTAAAATTCAATGACAATATTTCCCCCATGGGGTTTTTGCGAAATATGCGCCAGGTAATGTAATTGGAAAGCTCAGTGCCCCCCAACTCCACATACCTGGGGATTCCAGTCATTCCGGCATTTCTTTTTCTATGTTAATGAACAAATTTGCACTCTGGTTTTGCTCATTCATTCTTTTTCTCCTTACTCAGATCCATTTATGCAACAGATGTTTATAAAGTGAACCTGGGCCACTCCTGTAATCCCAGCAGTTTGGGAGGCTAAGACAGGAGGATCGCTTGAGCCCAGAAGTTCAAGACCAGTCTGCGTGACATAGTGAGACCCCCAACTCTACAAAAAATACAAAAAATAGCCGAGCACAGTGGAATGCACCAGCAATCCCAGCTTCTCGGGAGGTTGAGGTGGGAGGCTTGAGCCTGGGAGGTCAAGGCTGCAGTGAATGGTGATTACTCAACTGCTCTCCAGCCTGGGTGGCAGAATGAGACCCTGTCTCAAAATAAATAAATACAAATAAAGATAATGTGAACCTGAAGTGAATTTGTGTGGAGGGACTTGAACCCCTGGGGACAGCTCCCTGTCTGGAGGCGAGGAGCCACCGTGTAACTTGAGTCAAACTTGACCATGCTCAAATGAGATGAAGGCCTTTGGTCACTGTCAGGCATCAGAGGGTACAGATTCCTCAGGCCTGACTTCCTTCTGGAAGGCTTTTTGAACATCTTGGCCCTTACTCTGTGATTTCCGTGAACTCTGCACACTTCCGGCAGAGGCAGGACAGGGTAGGGATGGAGAGTGTGGATTCTGGTGCCTGCATTTGAATTGTCACCACTGACTGGCAGCCACTTCCTCAGCCTTGTCTGTAAAACGGGCATAATCGCGTACCCTCCCCATGGGGTTGTTATATAAATGAGGTGAGTTTGTGTGTGGAGAGATTAGAACCTTGCCTGAGCCAGGTATGGCAGTGTGCACCTGTAGTCCCAGCTACTCCAGAGGCTGAGGCAGGAGGATCATTTGAGTCCAGGAGGTGGAGGCTGCACTGAGCTATGATCGTGCCATTGCACTCCAGCCTGGGCAATGCAGTGAGACCCTTTCTTTAAAAAAGAAAAAAGAAAAAAAAAGAATTTTGCCTGGCATATAGGATATGCTACGTAATGTAAGAGTCAGTGACTGCTGGACTGCATGAAAGTTTTGTTTTTGTAGGCAAAAATGATCTGATGCTGGCGGCTTCGCTTGGTTGAACCTGGTATTTACTGCACTGTGCTGCAACTCTTTGCTTCAGGAAGGCTCACCTTCCTGGGTTGGGGTTGCTGGGCGAGTCTGCTGGCTCTGTGGCAGTGTCTGTGTGTTTCTGCCTTACCCAAGTGACTTCTGTGATTTTGACTCTGGCCCGTTTAGCGATGGAGCAAGCAAAAGCAACGGTGTCATCACTATGTCATGCCCAGCACAATCTCATGCGCAGGGTGGTGGTGGGAGCAAGCAGGCCAGTTAAGGAGGCTCTGGCAGATTCTGCTGCTGTGGGGGAGAATGCCCTGGGTCATTTAGCCAACAGGGAGGTTGGCCCTGGCAGGAGGCCAGGTCACCACGCCAGGCTGTCACTCGAGTACATAATCCCCGCTCTGTGCTCCCTGTCAGCTGCCTGATGGTTGCTCACCGGGGGCAGACTCTTATCTGGGAGCAGTCATCCTGACCTTGCAGTTTGTCACCTCAAGCCTCATGACCAGAGTTGTGAAAATGTCACTCTGAGTCGGATATCCAGTACAGGCGTTCCTCTGGCTCATTGTGCTGCAGTCCAGGCCTATACCTCTTGGGCCAGGCAAACTGATGGACAGTCATTAAAAAAAAGAAAAAGGAAAAAAGGAAAAAATAGAGTTTATTTTTGTATTTATTTATTATCTTTATTATTTTTTTTTTAAGATAGAGTCTCGTTCTGTTCCCCCGGCCAGAGTGCAGAGGCGTGATCTTGGCTCACTGCAACCTCTGACTCCCGCGTTCCAGCAATTCTACCACGTTTTATTTATTTATTTATTTATTTATTTATTTATTTATTTATTTGAGACGGAGTTTCGCTTTTGTTGCCCAGGCTGGAGTGCAATAGCGCTATCTCAGCTCACAGCAACCGCCACCTCCCGGGTTCAAGCGATTCTCCTGCCTCAGTCTCCTGAGTAGCTGGGATGACAGGCACATGCCACTGTGCCTGGCTAATTTGAATTTTTAGTAGAGACAGGGTTTCTCCATGTTGGTCAGGCTGATCTTGAACTCCCAACCTCAGGTGATCCGCCTGCCTTGGCCTCCCAAAGTGCTAGGACTACAGGCATGAGCCAACGTGCCTGGCCTCTACCACCATTTAAAGGATGATTTTTAATTTAATTTTTATTTTTAATTTTTGTAGACAGTGTCTCATTCTGTTGCCCAGGCTGGAGTGCAGTGGCATGATCATGGCTCACTGCAGCCTCGACCTGCTGGGCTCGAGAGATCCTCTCACTTCAGCCTCCCGTGTAGCTGGGACCACAGGCATGCATCACTACACCTGGCTAAATTTTAGTTTTAAATTTTTTTGTAGAGATGGGTTCTTGCTGTGTTGCCCAGGCTGGTCTCGAACTCCTGGGCTCAAACGATCCACCCAACTTGGCCTCCCAAAGTGTTGGGATTACAGGCGTGAGCCATCACGGCTGGCAAAATAGAGTTTAAATGAAAAACTTTTTGTTTTGCTCAAGGGAACACACACTGGATAGGCCTTTACTTACAGACACTGAGGAACTGCCAGTCATGATGTGAGCTTGTCAGGGCTAAGCAAAAGCCTGACGCAGTAGTGCAGTGGGCTCTGCAACTCCCCTTGGTGCCCACATATTCATCCCTAGAGAGCAAGAGCATCTTATTCATCTTTTGCATCTGTGGTGCCAAGTACTGTATTTGGTGTAAAATACGTAATTAATAAATATTTACTGACTGACCAAAGAGCAGGTACTCAGTAATTACTTGTTGGTTGTCACTTGTGACCTCTGCCATAATTACCTTCTCCCTTGACCTGGACCCTGGCAATTCTTGGGTGTGTGGCCATGGGAACCGAAGGGTAGCTGGGTTGTACTTTCTCTCAGTTCATGGGCCAACATTCTCCAAGCATGTGATGCTCAGAGACTTGACTTGGGGCTTCATGTCTCCTCTCCTGAGGCCGCTATGGTAGCGGTACAGAGTTGAGATCCTTGGCTGTCAGGAAGGTAGGGGACTGGGAAAAATGAGAGAAGGGCCCATCTCAGCCTGGTCTCCAGTCGCTGACGCCCTTCTCCTAACTTACTTCTTCCAATTCCATGTTTATAAGGAATGGAGCCATTCATTCTTCCAGCAGGTGTTTATTGAGCTGCTCCTATGTGCCTGACTCTATATGGAGTTAAACAGAAATGCCCTGTGCTGGCTTGTGGCGGCCAAGCATTCATAGCAACCTTGCTTTTTGATGCTTCAATGGTGGCTCTTCCTAGTTTAAAAAAAAAAGAAAAAAAAGAAAGAAATGCCCTCTGTTCTTAGAGCACTTATAGCCTAGAATGAATGAACTTTGGTTTTGAGAAGTTGAAAGAGCCCATATAGAGTAATGGGGATGGGTGTGGAGAGGTAGGGGAACAAAGCAAATAAAAACTGTCCCCAGCGACCCCCGACAAGGAGAATAGCAGCACATGCGTTAATCATTCTGTGCTTATCATCCTCAACTTCAACATTTCTAAACTTGTCTGTTTCTAGATTTTAGCTCTGGTAGATATTTGAAATAGTCAATATTTTTTGTTTGTTTTAATAGTCAATATTTTTAGTTAAAAGCACTTTGTTTCTTTTCTTAAAAAAGTAGAGACGTTGGCCGGGCGCGGTGGCTCAAGCCTGTAATCCCAGCACTTTGGGAGGCCGAGACGGGCGGATCATGAGGTCAGGAGATCGAGACCATCTTGGCTAACACAGTGAAACCCCGTCTCTACTAAAAAATACAAAAAACTAGCCGGGCGAGGTGGCGGGCACCTGTAGTCCCAGCTACTCGGGAGGCTGAGGCAGGAGAATGGCGCAAACCCGGGAGGCGGAGCTTGCAGTGAGCTGAGATCCGGCCACTGCACTCCAGCCTGGGCGACAGCGCGAGACTCCGTCTCAAAAAAAAAAAAAAAGTAGAGACGCACCAACATGGCACAAGTATACATATGTAACAAACCTGCACGTTATGCACATGTACCCTAGAACTTAAAGTATAATAACAATAAAAAAAAAGAAAAAAAAATGGCAGAATAATAATTGGAGACATTTAAGAATGTATTCTTCTTCCCTGTAACAATGTATAATCCTGATGTGACAATGAGGCTACCATTAAGTTAAACAATAATTAAAAAGAGAAATTATCAGGAAAAAAAAAAAAAGTAGAGACGGTCTGGCGCAGTGGCTCACGCCTATATTCCCAACATTTTATGGGGCCAAGGCGGGCGGATCACTTGAGGTCAGGAGTTCGAGACCAGCCTCACCAACATGGTGAAACTCTGTCTCTACTGAAAATACAAAAATTAGCCGGGCATGGTGATGGGTGCCTGTAATCCCAGCTATTCAGGAGGCACGAGGCAAGAGAATCTCTTGAACCTAGGAGGCAGACATTGCAGTGAGCCGAGATTGTGCCACTGCACTCCAGCCTAGGTGACACAGTAAGACTCCATCTAAAAAATAAAAATAAAAATAAAAGGAGAGACAGTGTTTCGCTATGTTTGCCTAGGCTGGTCTTGAACTCCTGAGCTCAAGCAATCCACCCACGTGGGCCTCCCAAAGTGCTGGGATTATAGGCATGAACCACTGCATTCAACCTGAAAGTGATATAGGGGTTAAGAAGTTAGTGAAGGTACAGAAGTCCTTGGTAAGGTTTCCCTTTTTAATGAAAAGCAGCCCCCAAATCATTTTCTAACAAACAGCAGCCTATAAAATCGAGTTGCAGACACAGATGCTGGCAGTTGAGCCAGTCATGCTCAAAATGATGGCCCCATCTTCCCTTCTGTCTCTGCCAGCCTTGTGTACAGTAAGGAGCAGACGAGATGGCGCTGGTCAAGTGGAAAGTTCATTTGCATAATAAGATTAGGGTGGGGCGGCCAGCCTTCCCTGTGCTATGTAAACGTCACACCTGATCAAACCAATCTGTGGGCCCTAAGGAAATCAGACACCGCCTCCTCAAGCCTGCCTATAAAATCTGGGGCATCTACCACTAGCTGGTCTTTCCCTTTCAGAAGCCCTTCTCTTTCACTAGAGAGAGCTGTTCTCCTTTCTCTTTATTTTGCCTATTAAACCTCCACTCCTAAACTCCTAAAGTATGTGCGTGTCCTAAATTTTCTTGGTGCGAGGTGACGAACCCTGGGTATTTACCCCAGAAAATGAAGCCACTTCAAAAGCACTTTGGGCCGGGTGCGGTGGGTCATACCTGTAATCCCAGCACTTTGTGGGACTGAGGTGGGCAAAACACCTGAGGTCAAGAGTTCCAGACCAACCTGGCCAACATGGTGAAACCCCGTCTCTACTAAAAATACAAAAAATTAGCCGGGCATGGTGGCACATGCCTGTAGTCCCAGCTACTTGGGAGACTGAGGCTGAATCGCTTGAACCCAGGAGGTGGAGGTTGCAGTGAGCCAAGATCGTGCCACTGCACTTTGGAGCATATTTACCCCTCTGCCAAAATTCATACATTGGAACTCTAGCTCTCAGTGTGACTGTGTTTGGAGATAGCGCCTTTAAGGAGGTAGTTAAGGTTAAATGAGATCACAAGGGTATGTTCTTAATCTGATAGGACTGATTGGTGTCCTTGTGCGCTGGAAGAGAGGGGTACGCCTGTAATCCCAGCACTTTGAAAGACCAGGGTGGGAAGGCTAGCTTGAGCCCAGGAGGTGGAGAACAGCCTGGGCAACATAGCAAGATCTCCATCTTTACAAAAAATTCGAAAGAAAAATTAGCCCAGTTAATTTTTCTCACAGCTACTTGCGAGACTGATTGAGGTGAGAGGATCGCTAGAGTTTCGGAGATTGAGGCAGCAGTGAGCTATGATTGTGCCATTGCACTTCAGCCTGTGTGAGAGAGACCTTGTCTCCAAAACAAAAAGAAGAGGCAGGGATACCAGGAATTCCTGTGTGCATAGGAAGGGCCACGTGAAGACGTAGAGAGAAGGCCCCCATCTTGCAAGCCAGGAACAGGAGAGCTGGAAGAAAATACATTTCTGCTGTTTACACCACCCATGCTGTGGTGTGTTCTTATGGGAGCCAGAGCTGACTAATAAAAAATAGTTTTAATTTTTCCTTCAGTGAAGATCCAGAAATAAATAAATTCATAGGTGTCTTCTTCTGTACAAAATTCATTGAGTTTCTTTTTTTTTTTTTTTTTTTTGTGAGACGGAGTCTCGCTCTGCCGCCCAGGCTGGAGTGCAGTGGCCGGATCTCAGCTCACTACAAGCTCCGCCTCCCGGGTTCACGCCATTCTCCTGCCTCAGCCTCCCGAGTAGCTGGGACTACAGGCGCCCGCCGCTGCGCCCGGCTAATTTTTTCTATTTTTAGTAGAGACGGAGTTTCACCATGGTCTCGATCTCCTGACCTTGTGATCCGCCCGCCTCGGCCTCCCAAAGTGCTGGGATTACAGGCGTGAGCCACCGCGCCCGGCCTCATTGAGTTTCAAAAGGTATTTATTAATATCTTTAAGGCGACTTACTCAGCCTAAGTATTCAAGCAGCAGATGCAACTCGAAACCTTCCTAAGAAATGCTAACATTTTCCCCTGGTTTCCCCAATCTCTGAGTCTTTCATAACAAATATGTTTGGAAGTAAAGATGCAATTGCTGCATCTTATATGTATTTGCAGTGGTAATTCATGCTGATCTAATGCATGAGCACAGATTTTATGTATCCACCGTGCTATGGGATCGGGGACGGACACAGGGGAGTTCTAGGTGAATAATGCCCCAGTACTCAGATAGCATCTGTTCCCCAAAGTCAGGCAGCCCAACCCTGCTGCAGGAATTGAGGGAGGCTCCCACACACTGCCTGGTTCTGACTAGCTTCTCTTAATTTAGTTCTCATAGGTATTGATACATATTTATATAATACTATGTATATTCAATCAGTATTTGTTGAATGGAATTATGTAAATGTGTGCTCACTCACAGTATAAAAATGATGCTGCCGCAAATGGCTCTGCAGTCACACTGTACGTCTTATCTATACCCCTTCTAAGGAACAGGAAGCCATGAAGTATCTGTAGAATCACAGCTTTCATTTGTTGCTGGGGGAAAATATTTATAAGCAGAGATGTAGAATTTCATTTGTTTTGACACGTTGTGGGAGGTGTTCTCAGAAAGGTGTTTTGAAAAAGTGTAATGTCATCTCCCATGGATCTTATTTTGGGATCCCCAGAATGTGCAGGGAAAATGAACAGACTGTCTTTAACGACCTCTTTAACGGCTGGTGGAGCTTCCTTTGCTGCACAGAAAATGTTCAATCATGTTCTTTCTCTCTCCCTTCTCACTTTTCCTTATCTTCTTTCTTTTCATCTCTACTTCCTCTTTCTTCTTATTCTCCTTTTCTTCTCTTTTGAACACTTTTTGACTTTTCTTTTGTAAAATAAAATAAAATAACCAAACTAGGTGAGTTGTTGGCCAAGTTCAAGGGCAAATGTGTAGTTGACATGAGACAGTCACCTGTTTAATGATAACTGTTGGGAAAAACTGCCTCTCACTAGGTAAGCTACAAATTGGGAGAAACAATGACTGACAAATGGAAGCATGCATCTACACAACTTTCCCCTGAACTTTTTTTCTTTTTTTTTTTTGAGACAGAGTCTCGCTCTGTCCCCGAGGCTGGACTGCAGTGGCGCGATCTCAGCTCACTGCAAGCTCCGCCTCCTAGGTTCATGCCATTCTCCTGCCTCAGCCTCCCAAGTAGCTGGGACTACAGGCACCCGCCACCATGCCCGGCTAATTTTTCTATTTTTAGTAGAGATGGGGTTTCACCGTGTTAGTCAGGATGGTCTCAATCTCCTGACCCTGTGATCCTCCCAAAGTGCTGGGATTACAGGCGTGAGCCACCGTGCGTCCAACCTTTCCCCTGAACTTTTAGGGGAAGATTTTGTTCCTTCTGCTGGCCTGGCTGGCCCATTCAGGCTGATGAGTAGAGCCTTGGCTGATTTAACCTAGCAAGGGGATAAACAACTTAAGCAGGAGAAAGGAGTAGCTCCAGGGACAAGTCCTGGGGCAGAGAACTGGGGGTGAAACCACCTCTGCAAAATGATGACTGAGACAATGAAAGAGATCTAATTTAATCAATTCCATCTTGCCTCTAACCTCCAAGCTGTCCATGTTCATTCCTGGGTATAGGCTGAACAAACTTTGGAAGAAACTTAGTTTATAGCTTATAGTGTTTTTTGTTTGTTTGAGACAGAGTCTCACTCTGTCGCCCAGGCTGGAGTGCAGTGGCGCGATCTCAGCTCACTGCAACCTCGGTCTCCCGGGTTCAAGAGATTCTCCTGCCTCAGCCTATCGGGTAGCTGAGACTACAGGTGACTGCCACCATGCCCAGCTAACTTTTGTATTTTTAGTAGAGATGGGGTTTTACCATGTTGGCCAGGCTGGTCTCAAACTCCTTGACCTCAGGTGATCCACCCGCCTTGACCTCCCAAATCGTTGGGATTACAGGCGTGAGCCACCCCACCCAGCCTCTAGTTTATAGTTTTTTAAAACAAAGACAGGCCAGGCGCAGTGGCTCACACCTGTAATCCCAGCATTTGGGAGGCCGAGTCGGGCGTCACGAGGTCAGGAGATCAAGACCATCCTGCTAACAAGGTGAAACCCCGTCTCTAACCCGGCAAAAAATTAGCCGGGTGTGGTGGCAGGTGCCTGCGGTCCAAGCTACTCAGGAGGCTGAGGCAGGAGAATGGCGTGAACCTGGGAGACAGCTTGCGGTGAGCCGAGATCGAGATCGCGCCACTGCACTCCAGCCGGGGTAACAGAGTGAGACTCCGTCTCAAACAAACAAACAAACAAACAAACAAGACAATAACAGCCCTTTCCCAAAGCAGGCCTCCTTCTTGCCTGGGGACTAGATTGCCTTTGTAGGACTCACAGTAGCCACAAGATTAGAAATTATGGTTTAGGAGTCTTGCGGCTGGAGGCTACAAGATTCTGACCCTCCCTAAACTGCTCCTAAGATCAGTGCTTGAGATATTTTGGAGACCCTGCACTTGATGGATCAGCTGGCCCCACCCAGATCAATAAACTGGCTCATCTGATCTTGTGGCCTCCTCCCAGGAACCAACTCAGTGCAAGAGGACAGCTTCAATTCCCTCTGATTCCATCTCTGACCAATCAGCACTCTCGGCTCACTAACTTCCCCCAACCCACCAAGTTGTCCTTAAAATGCTCAGGGAGACTGTTTTGAGTAATAATAAAACTCCAGTCTCCCGCACAGCTGGCTCTGAATGAATTACTCTTTCTCTATTGCAGTTCCCCTGACTTGATAAATTGGCTCTTCTAGGCAGTGGGGAAGGTGAACCAATTGAGCAGTTACAGGAGGGAAGGAGAATGATTATTTTATTTTATTTTATTTTATTTTATTTTATTTCATTTCTTTTTTTTTTTTTTTTTTTTTTTGGGGGGGGGACGGAGTCTTGCTCTGTCGCCCAGGCTGGAGTGCAGTGGCCGGATCTCAGCTCACTGCAAGCTCTGCCTCCCGGGTTTACGCCATTCTCCTGCCTCAGCCTCCCGAGTAGCTGGCACTACAGGTGCCTGCCACCTCGCCCGGCTAGTTTTTGTGTGTGTGTGTGTGTTTTTTTTGTAGAGACGGGATTTCACTGTGTTAGCCAGGATGGTCTCAATCTCCTGACCTCGTGATCCGCCCATCTCGGCCTCCCAAAATGCTGGGATTACAGGCTTGAGCCACCGCGCCCGGCCTCATTTCATTTTTTTGAGACAAGGTCTTGCTCTGTTGCCCTGGCTGGAGTGCAGTGGCACAATTATAGCTTCCTGTAGCCTCAACCTCCCAGGCTCAAGTGATCCTCCCACCTCAGCCTCCTGAGTAGCTGGGACCACAGGTGTGTGCTGCCACACTCAGCTAATGTTTTAAATTTTTTGTAGGAACAGTTGTCTCACCATGTTGCCCAGGCTGGTCTCCAATGCCTGGGCTGCAGTGATCTGCCTGCTTTGACCTCCCAAAGTGCTGGGATGACAGGCGTGAGCCACCACGCATGGTGCAAATGAGGGTCTGGATGGTCTTTGCTCTATTTCTCTTCAATGTTTTCATTTCTTTTCTTTTTTAAGGAATTCGGGAGGTCAGACTGGAATTTCTTCTGATTAAGCTGTGTTTAGATACTCGGTGGAAATATGATAGGATTTTTTCCCCTCAGTTCAGCTATGGTGCCTTACGCTATGCAAAATAAATGTAAATATACTTAATAGGGTGCCTTGGTCAATAAGGGCCTCAAGAGTTTTCAAGCCCCTGTGTTTACAGATGGATTCAGACTTCCATTGAAGTGGTGACAACAGTGTATTTTTGCTGCAGGGAGGCCCCATGGTCCCAACTCCCTCAATATCAGGATCTCACAGACCTGCAAATGTAAAGGTAAAGCAAAGAGATTTGGGCTATGTGGAAATTTGAGGCGTGTGGCTCAACTTCTCTACACACAAGTTGAACAGGACTCTCTTCTTGGTGGGCAGAGTTGCATGTTTGAGATTAAGTTTCCATTTAAAGCAAAACAAAACAAATCAGGACACTTTTCTTTTTTTCTTCTTTGTGGGCCTCAAATGATATGAGGCCTGGACCCTTCATGGTTTCTTTTTTAGAGAGGCAGTCCCTGAAACAGGATGGTGAGCCAAGACCCTGAAACATGTTCAGAATTTTCTGGGCTTAGCTTCTTCGGTTATCCCCAAGCCTTCCGAAGGCCAAGTGATGAATGTGAAGGCCTGGCCTCAGGCAGCACTGTGTGGGAAGGAGGGAGGCCTTGGCCCACTCTTGGGGCTGGTGGAGGTGGCCACGGTGGAGTAGGAGAAGCTGGTCTGAAGATGCCTATCATGGGTCTGAAGGGCAATGGACTTGAGCCAGATGCTGGTTTGTGGCAAGTGACAGCCAAGGCAGATTTATAGAGCTTCTCTGCACTCCCTGGGGTTCCTAGATGCTGGGAGAGGGGAACTTGGTAAATAATTGGACCTTGCATGGCCAAACAAGTTAGTTGGGTATGTGAAAGGAAGATAAAATCTTGGGACCCCAGACTCACTATGCCAAAGGGAAAGTTAAGCTTGGGAACTGAGTCATGCAAAAAATCACCTTCCTTTTTGTTCCCAAACAGTTATCTAGCTGCAATGATAGAAGGCCACCTATCCACTGCCCATGAGGCCTTCCTCACAAATTGCTCAAAAGGAAATTCCTTGTGGACACCCAAATCTCTCAGAATGCATATTCCTCCAGTAAGCTAACCCTGAAACAGAGTTCTGTTGAATCTCATCCTGACAATGTAAATAAATTAATAGCCTGTCTTCATGGGTATGGGACAAAAACAAGACTAGGAACCATCCCTCCACCTATCCCGAGACAAATGTATATTTGATTTCTCCCTCTACTCTATGCTTACTTGGTTATTTATTATTTGTTTTGAAACAAGGTCTCACTCTGTTGCCCAGGCTGGAGTACAGTGGTGTGATCATGGCTCACTGCAGCCTCAACTTCCTGGGCTCGAGTGATCCTCCCATCGCAGCCTCCCAAGAAGCTGGTCTATAGGTATGTGTACTACACCTGGCTATTTTTTTTTTCTTTTTTTTGTAGAGTCGGGGTTTTGCCATGTTGCCCAGGCTAGTATGCTTACTTTATCTTATGTAAAATGAAGCATGACGTGAATGCATAATTGACTCTCCTCACTCTTCTTTTTTTTTTCACATGTAAAATGTGGATTTTGAGCGCACCAATCAAAGCCTCACAAGATACAACCACCTCACCTCCTACCCTCCCCACTTTCTTTTTTCCCCTTTATTTTCCTCCTTCCCCTTCTGTCCACTCTTTCCCCTTTAAATACTGAAGTTTAAAAACTTTTTGGAAAAAGCACAGGCCTCACGTCCTACCATAACTTGCTTCTTTTCCCCAGGCACATCCTCAATGTTGGCAAAATAAACCTCTAAATGGATTGAGATCTGTCTCAGACACTTTTTGGTTTATAGGCAGTAGAGGGAAGTGGCATCCCGAAGGACTGAGAAATCTGAGACCTCCTGATTATGAGAATGATCATCAGAGTAACAAGACTTCCCATCTAATGAATGCTTACTGTGTGTCTGGTACTTAATTGTTTCCAAATTAACTCATTTAATCCTTACAACCATGTTGTGAGGTATCATTTGCACTTTAGAGATGAGAACACTGAAGGTCAGAGAGATTGGGTAAATTGCTCAAAGTCATGCAGGTAGGAAACGCTGGAGCCAGAATGTGGATTCCATTGGTTTGATTCTGGAGCCCGCAATCTTGGCCATACCATCATGACTGCCAGCCCAGGGGGTACAGGAGCCCCAGGAAACCAGCACTCACTGAGGGCAGGAATCCCATCTGCTGGCATCTTGCCTTTGATTCTTGCACAGTTCCAAGCACACAGGAGGAGCTTAATACGTGTTTGTCGACTCTATCCCTTTGCTTGGGGGGGTTTATATTCTTGTTAGAGGGAAAATACTATCACGCCTGAGAGAGAAAACAATTTAGAACAAAACACCCAATGCCAAAAACCATGGGGGGGTGATAAGGGAGGAAAACACAATCATATAGCAGACTGGATACTGTTAGCGCCTTCTCTTCCAGCAAGGAAACCATCAAAAATCAAATTAAGATCAGAAGGTTGCTTGATGAGTTTAGGACTCTGGGCAACGGAAATTGGATTTCCTAGAGGGTATATTTTTATCACATGGTGGCTGTCCCCGTGAAGCATCCTCCTTCAGTGAGGAGTATGTTTGCCCAGTGGACTGGATGTTTACATTGGCCAGCCGTATTCTGCTCTGGTCAGTGCTGGAAAACACCCAGTGCTTTGCCCTCCAGCTTTCCAGACTCCATGGAAACTCCCCGCTCTCTGTTTGTGCTTGTCATTACAACATCCCTGGGTTCCACATTCTCCTCACATTACAATTTCCATGTCTCCAGTTTATTTTACATGGGTTAGAGTGCCTGCTCCTCAGGGCCGTGGGGCCACTTGTCACCTGATCACATTTTAGGGTTGCCTCTTCCAGTGAATGGGTACATGGTAGCCTTAAGGGTAGCCCATCTGTGCCTGCATTTTTGTCTTTTCCTAGAGCTCATATTAGGGCCTTTCTTTGAAACTTTGGCTGTCTGAATAGCTTAAAGTGCCTTCCTCCTATTTACCTGTTTATCTATCTTTCTCTTTTATTTATTTATTTATTTATTTTTGAGACAAGGTCTCACTCTGTCACCCAGGCTGGAATACAGTGGTGTGACCATAATTCACTGCAGCCACAAATTTCTGGGCTCAAGTGATCCTCCTGCCTCAGCCTCCCAAGTAACTGGGACTACAGGCATGCGCCCCCACACTCAGCTAATTTTTAATTTTTTGCAGAGATGGAGTCTCACTATATTGCCCAGGCTGATCTGGAACTCCTGGGCTCCAGCAATCCTCCTGCCTTGGCCACCCAAAGTTCTGGGATTAATTACAGGTATAAGCCACCACACCCGGCCTTATCTTTCTATCTAAAAATATATATATATATATATAAATAAAATTAAACTTTTTATTTTGAGATCATTATAGATTCACATGGAGTTGTAAGAAATAAGACAGAGAAATCTCCTATACCTTTTGCCTAGTTTCCCTTAATAGTATACCCTGCAAAACTATACTAAAATATGATAACCATGATATCAACATTACCACAGTCAAGAAAGAAAACATTTATATCTCCAGAAGATCCTTCCTGTTGCCTTTGTGTAGCCACGCCTGCTTCTCTCTTGCCCTTATGTCTTCTTTAACCCCTGGCAACCACTAATCTGTTCTCCATCTCTATAATTTTGTCATTTCAAGAAGGTTATGTCAATGAAATCATACAGTATGTAATCTTTTGGGATTGACTTTTGTCACCCAGATTCTCTGGAGATCCATCCAGGGTGTTGGCTGTAGTGATAGTTCATTATTTCTTTTTTTTTTTTTTTTTTGAGACGGAGTCTTGCTCTGTCGCCCAGGCTGGAGTGCGGTGGCGCGATCTCGGCTCACTGCAAGCTCCACCTCCCGGGTTTACGCCATTCTCCTGCCTCAGCCTCCCGAGTAGCTGGGACTACAGGCGCCCGCCACCTCGCCCGGCTAATTTTTGTATTTTTTAGTACAGACGGGGTTTCACCGTGTTAGCCAGGATGGTCTCGATCTCCTGACCTCGTGATCCGCCCGTCTCGGCCTCCCAAAGTGCTGGGATTACAGGCTTGAGCCACCGCGCCCGGCCGATAGTTCATTATTTCTATTGCTGAGTGATGTTGCATAATGTGGATCTAACAAAGCTGTTTTATAATCACTTACTTATCAAAGGACATGGGGTTGTTTCCAGTTTTTGGCTATTACAAAGAAAGCTGCTATTGCCGGGCACAGTGGTTCACACCTGTAATCCCAGCTCTTTGGGAGAACGAGGTGAGATGATGCCACTGCACTCCAGCCTGGGCAACAGAGCAAGACTCTATCTCAAAAAAAAAACCCATGGCCTGGCGTGGTGACTCATGTCTGTAATCCCAGCACTTTGGGAGGCCGAGGTAGGTGGATCATTTGAGGTCAGGAGTTTGAGACCAGTCTGGCCAATATGGTGAAACCCTGTCTCTACTAACAATACAAAAAATTAGCCAGGTATGGTGGCACATGCCTGCAGTTCCAGCTACTTGGGAGCCTGAGGCAGGAGAATAGCTTGAACCTGGGAGGCGGAGGTTGCAGTGAGCCGAGATCATACCATTGCACTCCAGCCTGGGTGACAGAGTGAGACTCTATCTCAAAACAAACAAACAAACAATAGAAAAATGTACTTAGTACACCAATAACATGATTAATTATTTGGATTTTATTTTTATTTTTATTTTTTTTGAGACAGAATTTTGCTCTTGTTACCCAGGCTGGAGTGCAATGGCTCATTCTCGGCTCATTGCAACCTCTGCCTCCCAGGTTCAAGCAATTTTCCTGCCTCAGCCTCCCAAGTAGCTGGGACTACAGGCGCCTGCCACCACCACACCCAGCTAATTTTTTGTATTTTCAGTAGAGATGGGGTTTCACCGTGTTAGCCAGGATGGTCTCGATCTGCTGACCTTGTGATCTGCCTGCCTCGGCCTCCCAAAGTCCTGGGATTACATGTGTGAGCCACCGCGCCCAGCCTGGGGGCCCCAAAATTCTTTGTAGTGGGTGGGGGGGTGCTATCCTGTTAATTGCAGAATGTTTAGAGGCATGCGTGGCCTCCATTTCCCACCTGTAGTGCTGCCTTCCACCCCCAGCTGTGACAATCAAAAATATCTCCAGACATTGCCAAATGTCCCCTGGGGGTAAAAATTGCCCCACTGGCCTCCAGTTATGTAAACTTTTCACATTTCTTTGAAATTAATACATGCTTGTGGGGAAAGTTTGGAAAATCGTTGTAATAGAGGTAAAAATACTATTTTAAACCACGACAGCTGCTTCCCCTCAGGGAGTGGAAGAATTCCTCTCTGGAGTAAGTAGCCTTTTGTTGGGTAAAATACCTTGACTGGCTACTTCTCTGGTGAAATGCAAAGGGGAGGCTCTTCCCCAGGCCTGGTGGATGGAGGCCCTGAAACACTCTGCATTACAAATGAATAGGAATTCGTGGGTGGTGATGGAGGAAGGAGGGGAGAAGTGAGGTAAAGGAGGGGTTTGAGGGAATGGGAGGGGGCTGGCCGCAGGGTGACAGGTGGCAGCCTGGGGCTGTGCAGATGTGGGTGGGTGAGAAGGGTACTAGGGCGGGGGTGGCTGGAGGAATTTTAAGTGCTGTGATGAAATGGACACCCTTCTCTGCCCTGCATCGCCAAGTGCCACTCCTCTGCGAAGCCTGTGACACACAAAGTCCTGAGTCAATGGTTCGTAAGAAATCGGGAAAGTGCAGGGAAAAGAACAGCTGAGGAAGGCGAGGTGTCCGTGGGACTGAGGGTGGAGCGGGGGACAGGAAATGAGAGCCTCAGATGGAGAAGCCCAAGCCTCGAAGGGGGAGGATCCTAGACTTCGTTCTGGAGGTGGGAGAGGGGGTCCGAGTGAAATTTATGTAACTCTCAAAGGAGGCAATGATTTAGGCTATTAATTCTGTATAGGGAAATTTGCAGTATTTCCTTCCATAATTTTTTTCCATGCATATTTTTAATGCAGTTAATCTTGCCGTGTATGGTCATTTTTTTTTGTCCGCTGCGTCAGTCCCCTGAGGGGCGGGAGATATTTTCGGTCCCTGCCAATGTCACCATTTTGTGCAGTGCCAGGTGGAGACAAAGTCGCTGGAATTACAGCCGCCTGGTACCTCTGGAGCAGCTGGGTCCCTGGAGGGCAAAGCTGTCTTGAACTGCTTGCAAAGGAGTGAGGGAAAGTGTGTGTGTGTTGTGTGTGTGTGTGACAGGCACATGGGAGTGGGTGGGAAGTGGATAGTGTAATTTCTCCTACCTTTATTATTTCATTATTTTTATTTTTATTTTTTTGAGACGGAGTTTTGCTCTTGTTGCCCAGGCTGGAGTACAATGGCACGATCTTGGCTCACTGTAACCTCCGCCTCCCAGGTTCAAGCGATTCTTCTGCCTCAGCCTCCCGAGTAGCTGAGACCACGCCTGGCTAAATTTTTAAAAATATATTTTTAAGTCCGGGCGCAGTGGCTCACACCTGTAATCCCAGCACTTTGGGAGGCCAAGGCAGGTGGATCACCTGAGGTCGGGAGTTTGAGACCAGCCTGACCAACATGGAGAAACCCCGTCTCTACTAAAAATACAAAATTAGCTGGGCCTGGTGGCACATGCCTATGTGCTACTAGGGAGGCTGAGGCAGGAGAATTGCTTGAACCTGGGAGGCAGAGGTTGCGGTGAGCCGAGATTGTACCATTGCACTCCAGCCTGGGCAACAAGAGTGAAACTCCGCCACAAAAAAAAAAAAAAAAAAAAAAAATGTTTTTAGTAGAGACCGGGTTTCACCATGTTGGCCAGGCTGGTTTTGAACTCCTGACTTCTGATTCATCTGCCTTGGCATCTCAAAGTGCTGGCATTACAGGCGTGAGCCACCGCGCCCGGCCATTCTCTTTTATGGTACTCCCTTCCGCAAACAGGGCTCTCAAAGGTCCCTCAGAGATTTAGTAAACAGGCCTTTTGGTTTTTCACTTTGCCTTTTCTGCTTGTAACTTAGACTAGAGTCCTTGCAAATTAGGTCCAAGGTTTATCTGCAAGTAGGGCACCATGAGGTTTTGTCCTAAGATGAAGTTCTGTTTTAGGATTAGTTCTCTCTCAGGGGCCTCTGCCAACTCTCCTGCAACTCACTTGCGGGGCTGCCTCCCAGCCCCTCCAGATGGACTGAAGCCTAGGAAGTACCCAGGTGAAATGCAGGGTTACGTTCAAGCCACAATGTTACCGGAAAGGTGTCCTCATTCAGACCCCAAGAAAGGGTTTTTGGATCTCGCACAAGAAAGAACTCGGGGAATATCCATAGAGTAACGTGAAAGCAAGCTTATTAGGAACGTAAAGGAATAAAAGAATGGCTACTCCAGTGGCAGAGCAGTGGCATGGGCTGCTCAACTGAGTACACTTCTAGTTATTTCTTAATTATATGCTAAACAAGGGATGGATTATTTATGAGGTGTCCAGGAAAGGGGTGGGCAATTCCCAGAACTTAGGGTTCCTCCCCTTTTTAGATCATATAGGATAATTTCCTGATGTTACCATGGCATTTGTAAACTGTCATGGCGCTGGTGGGAGTGTCTTTTAGCGTGCTAATACCTTGTAATTAGCATATAATGAGCAGTGAGGATGACCAGAGGTCACTTTCGTCACAGTCTTGGTTTGGGTGGGTTGTGGCCAGCTTCTTTACCATCACCTGTTTTATCAGCAAGGTCTTTATGACCTATATCTTGTGTCGACCTCCTATCTCATCCTGTGACTAAGAATGCCTAACTTCGGCTGGACGCAGTGGCTCACGCCTGTAATCCCAGCACTTTGGGAGGCTGAGGTGGGCAGATCACCTGAGGGCAGGAGTTGGAGACCAGCCTGGCTAACATGGTGAAACCCCGTCCCTACTAAAAATACAAAAATTAGTCAGGTGTGGTGGCGGGCACCTATAATCCCAGCTACTCGGGAGGCTGAGGCAGGAGAATCGCTTGAACCCAGGAGGCGGAGGTTGCAGTGAGCCGAGATCACGTCATTGCACTCCAGCCTGGGCAACAAGAGTGAGACTCTGTCTCAAAAAAAAAAAAAAAGAAAAAAAAAAAGAAAAAAAAGAATGCCTAATCTCCTTGGAATGCAGCCCAGTAGGTCTCAGCCCCTATTCAACATGGAGTCACTCTGGTTCGAGCGCCTGTCACAATGACGACCCTTTGTCAACCTTCTACACCACCCCCTAACTCACACAGGTCAACACAAATACCGTTAGCCAGTGGAAAAGACAGTCCTTTTAAGATGAAACCGGAGAGCTAATAAGCCTGGAGGTAGTGGTGCCTCCAGGTAAAACTATGAGGGAGGATGCCACCATCTGGTTCACACAGTAGTTCATCACCCACCTTCTCCTTTCTTTCCTATTCTCTCTTCATGGACACAGCTCTGCCCATAGCTTGCCACGTTTGTTTTTCAAAGGTGTGTGTGTATAAGGGGTTTAGTTAACTGAGGACACTTGAATACTATGATAAACAGAATTCTGTCCTATTCTCCCCCTCCCCTAGCCCCCATTCATAGGTTGAAGATTATAGGGGAGAAAAAATTTTCTCTACCCTCTTATGTTCAGGATCTCTGGGCCTGCAAATTAAACTGACAGAAGACATATTAACAGCAGAGAAAAGGTATATGCTCACAAAAGAAGTAGATGGTTCTTTAAATGGTTAAAGTTAGAGGCTTATACATCTAACTTAGCAGGGGAAAGGGAGGGAGAGCAAAAGCTTTTATGTGAGGAACAAATAGGTTTCTTTAGGAAAGACAAATGGGTTTTTAGGAGAGCAAATGAGAGATAAAGTTTGTGATAATGATTGTTTACACAGGTTTGAGCGATCTTTCCGTCTCCTTCAGGACCATAAAACCCCTGGAGAAGGGATTGGGGTAGCTTTTATTCGTGTTCTCCCTTCTGGGAGTAGATATGACCTGAAGAGGGGATTTACAGCAGCTTTATTTCCTAGAAGTTGCTGTTTTTAGTTCGGTAAGGGAAGTTCTGAGAAAGTTTGTTTCTGCATCTGTGGATTCTCAGTTGCCATATGCCAATGTGGCATATTATGGGGTAGCATATTCTGATCTCCTTCAATCTCTAACCCCCACTGTGATTGTATTTGGAGCCGGGGCCTATAAGGAGGTAATTAAGGTTAAATGAAGTCACGAGGGCGGGGCTGTAATCTAATAGGAGTTGTATCCTTCTTTTTTCTTTTTTTTTTTCTGAAACATCGTCTTGCTCTGTCGCCCAGGCTGGAGTGTAGTGGTGCGATCTCAGGTCACTGCAACCTCTACCTCCCGGGTTCAAGTGATTCTCCTGCCTCAGCCTCCCCAGTAGCTGGGATTACAGGCTCCCGCCATCATGCCCGGCTAACTTTTGTATTTTTTGTAGAGACGGGGTTTCACCATGTTGGCCTGGAACTCCTGACCTCAAGTGATCCTCCCGCCTTGGACTCCCAAAGTGGTGAGATTACAGTGTGAGCCACTGCACCCAGCCCACATTAAAAAAAGGCCAACCCTGGTGAGGTACCACAATTTCTGTGCTGAGTCAAAAAAGGTAAGAGAATTTTGCAAATCACCTATGTGCTGCTAAAAGATAAGAATTGCATCACGTGAAGTCTTACCCTCTGCTGGCCTTTCTGCTAGAAACCAGCACGACGTCATTCAGGGTAGAGTGTTACCTGCCAGCGAGTCTGAATCTGAGACTCTAGCCTTGGAACCTCCTGTTCTTCCTTCCAGCAGGCCCTGATAGAAGAGAGGGGCTCCAGGGACCCTAATCAGATGCATGCGATCATCTGGAAATGTTTAAAGTTCTAAGAACAGATAGAAACCATGTTGCTGATTGGTTCCTTATTTTGAGTTGGGCCTGCCTCATTGTTTAAGATTCCACTCTCATTTGTTGGGATTTTCTCTTCAGCATGGTAAAAAGCAAACTTATTCTGCCATATGAGAACAGGACCTTCTAAACTGGGCTTTGAAGTTTGCAGCTTTGTAACGAGTCAGCCATCTGAAAGCCTCTGCTTTCCAGCCGGCTCCAACCAACCCACAGCTACTGATTAGCATATCAAAGAGTGGGCATGTCCTGATGGGCTCCGGTAGTGGCACTAGCTCACCGGTTTTTGGTGGCCCATGTTTCGGACAGAAGGAGGTCTAGTGCCTTTCGGCCCTGCGCTCTGATGCCGGGTGGTTACCATTTCCCCTTTCATTCCATTTCCTCTCCTCTTCCGGCTGTGTGCTTAAAAACACATACCACACACATACATCCAAAACCCAGCCCTCGTTTTGAATGATAAAAAGGAATCAGAAATGAGGAACAAGGAAAGGAAACGAAAGGGAGGCTTTTAAAGAGGGATAAAGCCCTATCTTCCTCTCTCATCCCTCTCTAAAATCCAGACAACTCCCACAGATAAATACACCAAGTATTCTAAAGTTATTTTAGTGTCTTGGTTTTGACTAATTGCTGGGTTAGAAAAGAACCTTCAGAAAGGTTGGCGGAAGCAATTTAGAGTAAATTTTACCATTGCCCTGGGGTGCTGATCCCAAATAATCGCAACCCTTAATAGCCAAGCTGAGCTGGAGACTGCCTGGTTATTTTCATCCTAACGAGAGACTCTGGCACTGCCAAGGAAATTGTCTCTCTGGGAGAGTACTGCTTCTGTGACTTGACCAGCAGCAGTAATAAGTTTGTGGGGCCCCCAAACGGGTGTGTAGAAACAGGTGACCTTGAATACAGATGAGGGGAAAGGAGAGAAAATGGACAGAAACCAAAGACTCCCAAGATAACACATCATGGAAATAAACAAAAGTCTACAGAAATTAAATGAGAGATAAAAGACAGAAAGACTCCTCTAATGAACTGATTTTGAAAGCAAATCATTTGAATTCTTTTCATGTTAAAAGTATAAACAAGGTAGACCTGTCTTCTTGAAAACTGAATTATGTGACTTTTATTTTTAAATCCCTAGTATATGTAAGGGAGAGGATAGCAATACATTAATTTCTCCCCAAAGTTTCAGCTGTTTATTGAGTTAAAAAAAAATCAGAGCCGGGCACGGTGGCTCACGCCTATAATTCCAGCACTTTGGGAGGCCAAAGTGGGCGGATCACCTGAGGTCAGGAGTTCAAGACCAGTTTGGCCAACATGGAGAAACCCCATCTCTACTAAAAATAAAAAATTAGCCGGATGTGGTGGCGCATGCCTGTAATCCCAGCTACTTGAGAGGCTGAGGCAGGAGAATCTCTTGAACCTGGGAGGCGAAGGTTGTGGTGAGCCGAGATCACACCATTGCACTCCAGCCTGGGCAACAAGAGCAAAACTCCATCTTGTAAAAAAAAAAAAAAAAAAAAAAATCAGAAAGGAATTACATCAACATAGATTTTTTTCCCTCTGTTTTTCTTTTTAGAGATGGGGAGTCTTGCTATGTTGCCCAGGCTGGACTCATACTCCTGGGCTTAAGCTATCCTCCTGCCTCAGCCTCCAGAGTAGCTGGGACTACAGACTGGAGCCACCATGCCTGGCTTAATTAGTCAACATAGTAACAGTAGAAATATTTGGGTAGATTATGGATTATTTTATCTTGTTTTTTATACTTTTTTGGGTGTTTTTCAATTTTTTTTTTACAATAGGGATGTATCCATTTTATATAAAAAAGTAGCCTGCTATTAATAAAGATCATGGATTACATTTGGAACTGGATGGGAGGATGACTGTCTTCCGCTGTTACATAAATTATGGACACCATAGAATTTAAGGTAGAAAGAACTTTGGCTGATTATTTCCCTCTCTCAATTCAAAGGTGAGAGAACTGAGGAACCACTGAGGACCTTGGTTAAATCCAGGGTCACATCACTAGCTGTCAAAGGATCAGGGTCTAGTGCTCAGTAGCCACCAGACACACACGGCTATGGAGCATTTGAAACGCGCCTGCTCCTAACCGACATGTGATGCAAGTGTAAAATATACGTTGCATTTTGAAGAATCTTTTGCTCCATGTATGAGAAAATGTAAAATATCTCAGTAATTTCCACATTGATTACATGTTGAAATGATAGTATTTTGATATGCTGTTGCTCTTTCATTTTAGTGTGGCTACTAGAATATTTAAAATGACATATAGGGGCTGGGCACCGTGGCTCACGTCTGTAATCCCAGCACTTTGGGAGGCTGAGGCAGGAGGATCACCTGAGGTCAGGAGTTCGAGATAAGCTTGGCCAACATGGTGAAACCCCGTTTCTACTAAAAATACAAAAATTAGCCAGGCATGGTGGCACGGGTCTGTGATCCCAGCTACCCGGGAGGCTGAGGCAGAAAATCGCTTGAACCTGGGAGGTGGAGGTTGCACTGAGCCAAGATTGCACCATTGCATTCCAGCCTGGGCAACAAGAGTAAAACTTTGTCTCAAAAACAAAACGAAACAAGAAAACAGGCTGGGCGAGGTGGCTCACGCTTGTAATCCCAGCACTTTGAGAGGCCGAGGTGGGTGGATCACCTGAGGTCAGGAGTTCGAGACCAACCTGGCCAACATGATGAAACCCCGTCTCTACTAAAAATATATAAAAACTAGCCGGGCATGGTGGCAGCCACCTGTAATCCCAGCTACTTGGGAGGCTGAGGCAGGAGAATTGCTTGAACCCAGGAGACAGAGGTTGCAGTGCGCCGACACGGTGCCACTGCACTCCAGCCTCGGCAACAGAGTGAGACTCCGTCTCAAAAAAAAAAAAAACAAGAAAACATACAGGGCTCTCATTCTATAAGGCTGGTGATTAAGTGTTTTTGCACCATTACATTTCAAGGTAAAATCACAATTACTTTTGCACCAAAGTAATATTTCTTTTGGACGACACTGGTGTAGAATACGGATCTGGATTCTCCGTCCAGTATTCTCTTCATACACTGCTTTGAAACATAGAATGTCAAAAGGTAAGGAAAAATTTGCTTCCCCTTTTCTAGAATTAGGTAGTTAACCACAGTTCATATTATTATTGATTTGATAGTTTCTTGTTCTGTTGAAGATGTGTAGTTTGTATCTGCTACAGCTAATGGAGATTTGTTTATTGCATAATCACACATAGATTTTCATGTCTAAGGTGTTTCCTTGCAGTTATTTTTGACTGTTAGGCATCATTACCACTAGTGATCAAGCAGTTTTCCTTGTCTCCCCCTCAAAAAGACTCAGAACAATGACAAAACCTGTGGACTTTAAAATTAAATTTTGAGAAGTGCCAGAAATTACTTTTTTTTTTAAGACGGAGTCTTGCTCTGTCATCCAGGCTGGAGTGCAGTGGCACGATCTTGGCTCACTGCAAGCTCTGCCTCCTGGGCTCACGCCATTCTCCTGCCTTGGCCTCCTGAGTAGCTGGGACTACAGGTGCCCACCACCACGCCCGGCTAATTTTTTTATATTTTTAGTAGAGACGGGGTTTCACCGTGTTAGCCAGGATGGTCTTGATCTCCTGACCTCGTGATCTGCCCGCCTCTGCCTCCCAAAGTGCTGGGATTACAGGTATGAGTCACTGCGCCTGGCCTTTTTTTTTTTTTTTTTTTGAAGACGGAGTCTCACTTTGTTGCCCAGGTTGGAGTACAGTGGTGCGATCTTGTCTCACTGCAACCTTTTCTTCCTGGGTTCAAGCAATTCTACTGTCTCAGCCTCCGGAGTAGCTGGGTGCCCACCAGCAAGCCCGACTAATTTTTTTTTTTTTTTGTATTTTCAGTAGGGACGGGGTTTCACCATGTTGGTCAGGCTTGTCTTGAACTCCTGACCTCAGATGATCCGCCCACCTCGGCCTCCCAAAGTGCTGGGATTACAGGTGTGAGCCACCATGCCTGGCCTGTCTCTCTTATTTTTTGCCATACTCCATGTGCCTAGAACAGTGCCTGGTTCATCAGTGGTATCTGCTGTCGGTTTTGTAAATGCATGGATATACTGCTACCTTTTAACAAGTACAGGAGGCACACAGAAAGGACTGTCTCAGGGCTGTTCTTTTTGGGGCAAAGGGAGACCGGGTGGGTGCTGGGGTCCCAGCAATCAGCTCTGGGACATTAGGTGATAGATGCCAAGTACTTCCCAAGTTGGTGGCACACTGTATCCAGAGTTGTTAGCCTGAGCTTTGAGTTGGTTTGGTGTCTTAGTCCATTTATGCTACTATATCAAAATACTAAGGCCAGGTATTTTGTAAACAATAGAAGTGTATTTCTTTCCGTTCTAGAGGTTGGGAAGTCCAAGATTGAGGCACCAACACTTGGTGTCTGGTGAGGGCTGGTCTCTGCCTTCAGGGTGGCCCCTTGTTGCTGCATCCTCCAAAGGGAACGGACGCTGTTCCCATCAGCCCTTTCAGAGAGTCACTAATCCCATTCATGAAGGCAGAGAGGGAATATTCCATATAGTATTCCATCGTATGGAATCACCTCCTAAAGGCTCCACCTCTTAATATTGTGCATTGCAGATTTAGGTTTCAACAGAAATTTTGGAGGGGACACAAACATTCAAACCATAGTGGGTGGTATCCGGCCTGATTCACAGGGTTGAAAAGGGAGGAGAGAGGCAAAGAAAATTAATTGAGATCTTATCCTCCCTTTCTACCCATATCAATATGCTTTGGATGCTAGAAGTCTCTTTAATATTTGTGATAATTCCCAAGCCATTCAGAAGAAGAGGGAAAAGAACATTACATTTACCGAGCATTTATTGTATGTCAGGCATTTGCACTCACTATCATTTAATTCTCACAGAGATTAAATAAGGTAGCCATTTTAAAAATTGTAGTAAGAAGCAACATGAAATTTGCCATCTTAACCATTTCTTTTTCTTTTTTTTCAAGACAGAGTCTCACTCTGTCACCCAGGCTGGAGTGTAATGGGACCATGTTGGCTCACTGCAACGTGCATCTCCTGGGTTCAAGCGATTCTCCAGCCTCAGCCTCCTGACTAGCTGGGATTACAGGCACCCACTACCACACTGGCTAATTTTTAACATAGTTTTAGTAGAGACGGGGTTTCACCATGTTGGCCAGACTGGTCTCGCACTCCTGACCTCAGGTGATCCACCCACCTCGGCCTCCCAAAGTGCTGGTTTTGCAGGCATGAGCCACCATGCCTGGCCTACTCATCTTAACCATTTCTAACTGTACAGTTCAGTAATATTAAGTATATTCACATTATAGTGAAAAAGATCTACGGGACTTTTTCATCTTCCCAAAATGAAACTCGTTTTGTTTTTTTTAACTTGTATTTTAGGTTCGGGGGTACATGGGCAGTTTGTTATATAGGGAAACTCACGTCATGGGTGTTTGTTGTACAGATTATTTCATCATCCGGGTACTAGTGCTCATAGTTTTGTTTTAAATTTTTTTTCTGCTCCTCTGCCTCCTCCCACTCACCACCCTCAAGGAGACTCTAGTTTCTGTTGTGCCCTTCTTTGCATTCATGAGTTTTCTTCATTTAGCTCCCACTTATAAATGAGAATGTGTAATATTTGGTTTTCTGTTCCTATATTAGTTTGCAAAGAATAATAGCCTCCAACTTTACCTATGTTCCCGCAAAAGACACTATCTTGTACTTTTCTTCTTTTTTTTCTTTTAGACAGATTCTCACTGTGTCTCCCAGACTGGAGTGCAGTGGCACGATCTCGGCTCACTGCAAGCTCTGTCTCCCAGGTTCACGACATTCTCCTGCCTCAGCCTCCCGAGTAGCTGGGACTATAGGCACCTGCCACCACGCCCAGCTAATTTTTTTTTGTATTTTTAGTAGAGACAGAGTTTCACCGTGTTAGCCAGGATGGTCTCAGTCTCCTGACCTCGTGATCCACCCGCCTTGGCCTCCCCAAGTGCTGGGATTACAGGCATGAGCCACCACGCCCAGCCTATCTTGTACTTTTCTATGGCTGCACTCTTCCATTGAATAACTCTCCATTGGCTCCTCCCCCGGTTCCTGACAGCCACCATTCTACTTTCTCTCACTATAAATTGAACTACCCTAGGGACCTCATGTAAGTGAAATCATACCATATTTGTCCTCAAAGTTTATTCATGTTGGAGCATGCGACAGGATTTCCTTCCTTTTTTAAGGCAGAATAAATTCGATGGTATGGATATAGTGCATTTTGTTATCTATTCAGTCACCGGTGAACACAGGAGTTGTTTCCATCTTTTGGCTGTTGTTAATGCTGCTGTTATGAACATAAATGGGTATGTAAGGACCTCTTTGAGACCCTACTTTCAATTATTCTTCTTTTTTCTTTTTGATACAGAGTCTCGCTCTCTCGCCCAGGCTGGAGTGCAGTGGCGCGATCTCAGCTCACTGCAACCTCCGCTTCCCAGGTTCAAGTAATTCTCCTGCCTCAGCCTCCTAAGTAGCTGGGATTACAGGTGCCCAGCACCATGCCTGGTGAATTTTTGTATTTTTAGTAGAGACAGGGTTTCACCATATTAGCCAGGCCAGTCTTGAACTCCTGACCTTGTGATTTGCCCGCCTCGGCCTCCCAAAGTGCTGGGATTACAGGTGTGAGCCACCACACCTAGCCTCAATTCCTTTTTTTTTTGAGACGGAGTCTCACTCTGTGGTCCAGGCTGGAGTGTGGTGGTGCGATCTTGGCTTACTGACAGCTCTGCCTCCTGGGTTCACACCATTTTCCTGCCTCAGCCTCCTGAGTAGCTGGGACTACAGGCACCCGCCACCACACCCGGCTAATTTTTTTTTGTATTTTTAGTAGAGATGGGGTTTCACTATGTTAGCCAGGATGGTCTTGATCTCCTGACCTCGTGATCCTCCCGCCCCAGCCTCCCAAAGTGCTGGGATTATAAGCGTGAGCCACCACGCCCGGCCAATTCTTTTGGATATATAACCAGAAGTGGAATTGGTGGAGTAGGTAGGCATTTCTATTTCCACTTCATGAATGAAGAAACAGTGGTCTAGGGAACTCCTGTAACATGCCCACGGTCTGCAGAAAACTGCAGAGTGAAGGCTCACCCTTGACTCTTGTCTTTGCCCATTTCCACCCCATTCTGAGGTCACAGCCTTCGCTGCATCCTTTAAGGGTACACCTAGGTTTAACTTGGAAAGTTGGGGATTACATTTATGCATACTTGTGGCAGCAGCTGATTTTGCGGTTTACATAATTGGAAATGGGAGAAGGTTTAGAATTCTGTTTTGTCCCAGGCTCAAGTTGCATTAAGTGGTTGACAACCGTAAATTGGCTGAATTCTTTTCTGGACCCCAGATTCCAACACTGTTCTGCATTTTGTTTTAGTTTTGTATTAATTAAGTGTTAACAGAAGTCTGGGGTGTATTGTTTTGGAATTAGCTGACCAAGGACCTATTTATAGTTTTTTAACCTTGGGCACTTCAATATTCAAAAGTAATTTTATTTTCTTTCAAAAGCAATTTTAACCTGAACTGTTCAACTGTTCTGTTTAACTATGAAGTTCTAATTTATGCCAATTATCATATTGCCAAATAGTTTTATATTCATATTAAAATTTCAAGTAGAATTTGGTGAGTCTAATTTTTGTAGTGGCTCTGAGATTAAGATGTGTGAGGAGAAAAAAAGTGATTTTATTTGTTTCGTTTCTAACCCTAAGTGTTCTGTACTGTCCCTGGGTTGCCATTGGGATGTGTGGTGTTCATGGGGGAGGAAGCTGTGTGTGAAAGGAGAAGTCATGAGGAAGAGAAACGAGGAAGGGTAGGGAAGGTAAAGAAGGTCTGTAGAATGATTTTACATTCGACGAGATTGTCGAGATGATTTCAAACCTTTGTTTTGTTTTAATATTTTTTCTTCTTCTTTTTTTTTTTTTTTTTTTTTTTGAGACGGAGTCTCGCTCTGTCACCCAGGCTGCAGTGCAGTGGCCGGATCTCAGCTCACTGCAAGCTCCGCCTCCCGGGTTCACGCCATTCTCCTGCCTCAGCCTCCCAAGTAGCTGGGACTACAGGTGCCCGCCACCTCGCCCAGCTAGTTTTTTGTATTTTTTAGTAGAGACGGAGTTTCACCGTGTTAGCCAGGATGGTGTCAATCTCCTGACCTCGTGATCCACCTGTCTCGGCCTCCCAAAGTGCTGGAATTACAGGCTTGAGCCACTGCGCCCGGCCTTTTCTTTTTATTTTAAACACTCTGTTGCCCAGGCTGGAGTGCAGTGGCGCGATCTTGGCTCACAGCAACCTCCGCCTCCTGGGTTCAAGCGATTCTCCTGCATCAGCCTCCCGATTTAGCTGGGGTTACAGGTGTGCACCACTATGCCCAGCTAATTCTTTGTATTTTTAGTAGAGATGGGGTTTCACTATGATGGCCAATCTGGTTTCAAACTCCTGACCTCAAGTGATCCACCTGCCTCAGCCTCCCAATGTGCTAGGATTATAGGCGTGAGCCACTGCACCCAGCCTAATTTTTGTGTTTTTATTAGAGACGGGGTTTCACCATGTTGGCCAGGGTGGTCTAGAACTCCTGATCTCAAGTGACCCACCCACCTCGGCCTCCCAAAGTGCTGGGATTACCTGCATGAGACACTGCACCTGGCCTCAGTCCTTCGTTTTATCCAATAGAAGGTCAAGAGCAGATAAACTGGGTATCTCATCCTACCACACAGACGAGCGTGGTGGAATGCTGCTAGAATCCCTGAAGGTTCACTCACCCTCAGTCCAGCGGTCTCTCAATTTCCATATATGTGTTTGCATCTGCTCAGAAGTCATGTTAGGGCTCTGAAAGGAAATGAAGGGCATATTCCAACTGGGTCATTTGAGGAGAGTTTATGAAGCTGGGGCAGGGCAGGGTGTTGGAAGTCCTGTGGGGAGCCAGGGTAGATCGTGGTGGGCAGTGTTACCACTGTGAGGGTGGATGGAGTGAGGAAAGGGAGAGACACTGGAGCCTGGAGAGAGCTAGACAGCTCTAGAGGGAGGAATGCCTGACAGGAGCCATGGACCCCATTTGAGAGGCTCAGCCAGCTCACGATGACTCAGTAGAACCCACACTCTGACCTGACTCTCCTCTCTCCCTCCATCATCTGCTGGGGCTCCCTGTTTGCCAAACTCTACCAGAAGCCAGGGACAGCAGAGCTGTTTGATGTCATCCTTATAGATCAGCCTTTTGTGTAGAGAAGGGTGATCTAGGAGGACGAAACGGATGCCCAGCACAAAGGTTTAGAAATGCAGTTCAGGCTGGGCATGGTGGCTCGCACCTGTAATCCCAGCACCTTGGGAGGCTCCGGTGGGCAGATTACTTGAGGTCAGGAGTTCAAGACCATCCTGGCCAACATGGTGAAACACTGTCTCTACTAAAAATGCAAAAATTAGCTGGGGGTGGTGTGGGCATCTGTATTCCCAGCTACTTGGGAGGAGGAGGTGGGATGATCCTTTGAACCCAGGAGGCAGAGGTTTCGGTGAGCCAAGATCATGCCACTGCACTCCAGCCTGGGTGACAGAGCAAGACCCCATCTCAAAAAAAGAAAAAGAAAAAAAAAAAAAAAAGGCAATTCAAACCTCCTAAAGAAAAAAAATGTAGCTGTGTAGCTTCCATGATTCCCCAGACCCTGACTGAGTTTCCGTGGTATTTGGTTAGTGATTACTCTGTTTTTGTAGGAGCAGGCCCCTGAGTTTTGGTCTTTCTGCACTGAGCTGTGAACTTGTCATTGTCTCTTTCAGTGATTTCATGATCTGGTTGACTCTGGTGATTAGGTGGTGGCCTATGTCAATTATCACTGTGTATGCCTGGGAAGACAGAATAGCCCATATTGCAATCTGGCCATTTTCTCCATGCAATTATAGGCCTTAATTTTAATGAAACTGTTTGGGGTTTATTCTAATCAGCAAAATGAAATGTGGTGGTTACTGTAGAATTTCCTTTTAGTTGGGCACTGAAAGCATACATGAGCCTTTGGCTGCTCTTGGCTTTCATCTAAAGTCATGGGAGAATGTGGTTTCACATGGAACACTGTGCTTCCCTGGTATTCTGTTGTGAATGGAATATAGCTCTTACACGCATGACCATTATTTACTCGCAGGTGCAGAATATCTTGAGCATATCACAGCTGACTTATGTCTTCCTTTCCCCATCAGTCACACAATCCAGGAAATTGAGAATTATCCTGTTGTGAAGAAGGCTTGGACTGGCAACATGGCTTCATCCATAGAGCCATGCATATCCTTGGAGGGGGATACAGGGACTTAGTTTTGTGGTCTGAGAACATTCTTGGCCTACTGATAAGTCACTTCTGAAATTTGTTGTGCAAGAGGAGTGGACTTTTAGCATTGAATAATAGTCTTTACATCAATTTCATGAACTTAAATAACGGGTAAATTATATACTTAGTCAGTAATCCACAGACCCAGTACCTTGGATTTTAAGACAGTCTACCTTACTTTACCTTCAACCACTTCTGTGATTTTTATAGCATTGTACTGGGGCTAAATGGAAGTGAATGGACAAATACTGTGAATTTTTTTCTTAATTAGTAAACTAATGTATATGTGGGCCCTGAGAAATAGGAGTTTCTGTAGTCAGATTGCCTGGGTTGAATCCAGGCTCTCCACTGGCTACTGGACCTCAGACAAGCTACTAAATTCTCAATTCTCTTATATGTAAGTCTCAACACTGTCTCTTTTTTGAGACAGGGTCTCACTCTGTTGCCCAGGCTGGAATGCAGAGGCAGGATCACAGCTCACTGTAGCCTCAAACTCCTGGGCTCAAACAACCCTCCTGTCTCAGCCTCCTGGGTAGCTGAGACCACAGGCAGGCATCGCCACACTTGGCTAATCTTTTTTTGATTGTTTGTTTTTGTTTTTAGTAGAGACGAGGTCTCGCTATGTTGCCCAGCCTGGTCTCAAATACCTGGCCTCAAGTGATCCTCCCACCATGGCCCCCCAGAGTGTTGGGATTACAGGCATAAGCCACCATGCCTGGCCTCTATGTAAGATGAAGGAAGGTGTCTCGGTTATAATTAGGTTAAACAACATAGAACAAAACATCCCAAAGAATAGTGGTTTAGTCACATAAGTTAATTTTTCTCTTGTATGAAATAATTCTGGTGGTAGACAGCCAGTGGCTAGGTTGGCAGCTCCTTGATCATACCAGAGACCCAGGTTTCTTTTACCTCTGCTACCTTTAGTTTGTAATCTCCATCCACAAATTACAAGATGACAGTTGGAGCTCAAACCATCTCATCCATACTCCAGGCGGCAGAAAAATGAGAAAGGACAAAGAGGGCATGCATGTCATCAATCTGTGTCTCTTCTCTTCTGGAGGTGTCACTCAACAACTTCTGTTTCCATCCTATTGGCCACTGCTAATCACCAGGTGAGCTGGTCAATTAGTGCTTTAGGGCTGGGCTCAGTGACTCACACCTGTAATCCCAGCACTTTGGGAGGCTGAGGCAGGTGGATCACCTGAGGTCAGGAGTTCGAGGCCAGCCTGACCAACATGATGAAACCCCATCTCTATTAAAAATACAAAAATTAGCCAGGTGTGGTGGTGTGTATGTGGGATGTATCCCAGCTACTCAGGAGGCTGAAGCAGGAGAATCACTTGAGCCCGGGAGGCAGAGGTTGCGGTGAGCTGAGATTGCACCATTGCACTCCAGCCTGGGCAACAAGAGCGAAACTCCATCTCAAAATAAACAAATAGATAGCCGGGCGCGGTGGCTCAAGCCTGTAATCCCAGCACTTTGGGAGGCCGAGACGGGCGGATCACAAGGTCAGGAGATCGAGACCATCCTGGCTAACACGGTGAAACCCCGTCTCTACTAAAAAAAAAAATACAAAAAACTAGCCGGGCGAAGTGGCGGGCGCCTGTGGTCCCAGCTACTCGGGAGGCTGAGGCAGGAGAATGGCGTGAACCCGGGAGGCGGAGCTTGCAGTGAGCTGAGATCCGGCCAGCGCACTCCAGCCTGGGTGACAGAGCCAGACTCAGTCTCAAAAAAAAAAAAAAAAAAAAAAAAAATAAACAAATAGATAAATAAAAGATAAATAGTTAAATTAGTGCTTCAGTTGGGTGCCTTGAAGTTTCACATAAAATAGGGACTCTCTTCTAAAGAATAAGGAAAGAATGGATCTCCGGCAGACAACTTTCAGATTCTGCACAGGGGATGGAGACAGAGTTTTGTGAGGGTGAGATGATAAATTCCCACCAAAGTGTCTAGCAAAATGGCTGGCACTAGGAAAGCACTCATTTCACACAATACACAATTATTATCTATTTATAAAGCAGTGAGACTTTTAAAAACGTAGCCAAATTAAAGAGAACAACATTTATACATTTTGCCTTCAAAAGTAATCACCTTGAAAGGCAACATATCATTTCCTTTGCACGTATCCTAGCCAAAATGCCGAGAAGCGATATATCATTTTAAAAAATTTAACATGACTACCTTCAGGAATACTTTCAGAACCAGTTTATTATTTACATAAGAACAACAGTTGGCTGGGTGTGGTGGCTCACCCCTGTAATCCCAGCACTGTGGGAGGCCGAGGCGGGCGGATCACAAAGTCAAGAGATCGAGACCATCCTGGCCAACATGGTGAAACCCCGTCTCTACTAAAAATACAAAAATTAGCCAGGCGTGGTGGCATGCGTCTGTAGTCCCAGCTACTAGGGAGGCTGAGGCAGGAGAACTGCTTGAATCCAGGAGGTGGAGGTTGCAGTGAGCCGAGATCGTGCCACTGAACTCCAGCCTGCCAATAGAGCGAGACTCCGTCTCAACAACAACAACAACAAAAAAGAACAACAGCTTTATTGGTTTGTTTCCACTATCAGCTTCATCATCTGATGTATTCAATAAAATTAGCCTTGAATGACACTCAAGGATGATGAGACTCGACCCTTGGGAATATGTTTTAAAATGTTCACAGGCTCTTAGGGAATTCAGGTTCAGTTATCTCCTATTTCTAGAAGTCAGACTTCCATACTTCCCATGCTGATGAGAGATATTTGCATAATCATAGCAGGGGAAAGTGTGTGTAAAACGTATTTGTAGCCAGGCACAGCAGCTCAGGCCTGTAATCCTGGCACTCCGGGAGGCCGAGGTGGGAGGATCACTTGGGCCCAGGAATTCGAGACCAGCTGGGCAACATAGTGAGAATGCATCTTTACAAAATAAATAAATAAATAAATAAATAACTATCCAGACTTGGTGGTACACACCTGTGATCCCAGCTACTTGGGAAGCTGAAGTGGGAGGATTGCTTGAGCATATGAGGTTGAGGCTGCAGTGAGCTGTGATCTCACCACTGCACTCCAGCCTGGGTGACCGGGCAAGACTCTGTGTTAAAACAAAAGTATTAAAAAAATATTTGCCCTAACCATGAAGATGAGTGCATTTGAAAGTACTTAATATCCTTATTAACCTTCGGTCAGATATTCATGGTAAGATAGGCTTATAGATAAGATTGAATAGCGATTCACTAGAATTGTACAGATACAGGTTGAGCATCTCTACTCTGAAAATCCAAAATCTGAGATGGTCCAAAATCTAAAACTTTTGTATGCCGACATGATGCCACAGGTGGAAAATCCCACATATTAATTGCTTAATATAAATTTTGTTTTATGCACAAAATTATTAAAAATATTATGTAAAATTACCTTTAGGTTATGTGTACAAGGTGTATATGAAACATAAATAAATTTTGTGTTTAGACTTGGGTTACATTCCCAAGATATCTCATTATGTATATATAAATATCCCAAAATCTGAAAAGAATCAAAATCCAAAATCCTTCTGGTCCCAAGCATTTTGGGTAAGAGATACTCAACCTGTATTCCTATGTCTTATTGAAAGTGGTTGAAAGTTTGTATAAGAAAACTTCAGCTTTTGTTTGTTTTTAACTTGTGGGTAGGACTGGTAAATATTTCTGTATGACAAAAGCTTTAGAAACACACAAGACTTATCTACATACTAAATCATGCAATTATTTTCTTTTTTTTTTTTTTTTTTTTGAGACAGAGTCTTGCTCTGTCACCCAGGCTAGAGTGCAGTGGCCGGATCTCAGCTCACTGCAAGCTCCGCCTCCCGGGTTTACGCCATTCTCCTGCCTCAGCCTGCCGAGTAGCTGGGACTACCGGCACCCGCCACCTCGCCCAGCTAGTTTTTTGTATTTTTTAGTAAAGACGGGGTTTCACCGTGTCGGCCAGGATGGTCTCGATCTCCTGACCTCGTGATCCGCCCGTCTCGGCCTCCCAAAGTGCTGGGATTACAGGCTTGAGCCACCGCGCCCGGCCCATGCAATTATTTTCACAAGATAGATCCATTATATACATTCCATTTAAGACTAAAAACAGGTGATATGAGTTCTGGTTATTTATTGGTTAACTTGAGGGGATATGGTATGTTTCAAAGTCAATCCTGTTATACTGTTGACCCCGACATCATTACATGTAAGATGTAGAGGTAATCTCATCTATCAAGTTGTTTATTTTACAGATGAGGAAACTGAGATGCTGCATTTCAATGACTTGTCTGAGATCTCACAGCTAACATATGACAGAGCAGGTATCATCATGCAGCCCACCTGGGTCCTAACATCATGCCTGTTTGACACCTAGTTCCCTCCTATTCTCTCAGGGTTGACATTGCTCTGTCAAGTTTTCCCCATTGGAGCAGGGAAGGTGAACACTGAATCTGAGGATTGGAAATCTTTGCCTCTTACGTGTAGTGAGACAATGACTACTCTTTGTTGGTCAATATCCACTCTTTCCTTCCTTATGCAACTCCTAAATTTTTGCCAGGTATTTGGCTATACAACCAGACTACATTTTTGGTCTTGTTTGGGGCCAAGTGCCTGTTCTGACCAATGGGATGTGAGTGAAGGTGGGTGGATACGACTTCTGAGCCACACGTGAAGGATGGTAGAGCTGCCCCGCCAGCTTTGGTCAGTGCGCCTCTGGACTATTATATGTGACAGTATTTAAGTATTTAAGTCCCTGTGCTTTGGGGACTTAAATACTTCCCCTTATTAATAAGTTCCCCTTATTACAACAATTGTGACTGTACCCTAACTAATACACTTGGTATCAGTCAATTAGTTCTGTATCGTAGCAGGAAGTACACTTTCTCCTCTTAAGGCCTAAGGTGCAATTCATGAAGATGGATTTTGCTCAGGCTCAGATTTTAAACTTTGATATTTTTAAAATAAAAAAAAAATGTAGCCAGGTGCGGTGGCTCACGCCTGTAATCCCAGCACTTTGGGAGGCTGAGGTGGGCAGATTGCCTGAGGTCAGGAGTTCAAGACCAGCCTGGCCAACATGGTGAAACCCCTCTCTACTAAAAATACAAAAATTAGCCGGGCGTGGTGGCACATGCCTGTAATCTCAGATACTTGGGAGGCTGAGGCAGGAGAATGGGTTGAACCCGGGAGGCAGAGGTTGCGGTGAGCTGAGAGCGTACCATTGCACTCCAGCCTGGGCAATAAGAGCAAAGCTCTGTCACCAAAAAAAAAAAAAAAAGAAAAAAGAAAAGAAAAAAATATAAAATTATATATATAACATATATATTTATATATATATATATTTTAGAGATGGGATCTTGCTATGTTGCCCAGGCTGGACTTAAACTTCTAGATTCAAGCAATCCTCCTTCCTCAGTCTCCTGAGTTGCTGGGACAACAGGTACACACCACTGCACCTAGATTTTAAATGTATACCCTTGTTTTAAGTCAATGTAAGGACATGCTTATATGAGGCAAAGTAGTTTACTAGAAAGAATGTTGCCAGGCATGATGACACACGTCTGTAATCCCAACACTTTGGGAGACGGAGGTGGGAGAATTGCCTGAGCCCAGGGGTTCAAGACCAACCTGGGCAACATAGTGAGACCTTGTTTCTACAAAAAATTTAAAAAGTAGTGGGGCATGGTGGTGCATGGCTATGGTCCCAGCTATTTGAGAGGCTGAGGTGGGAGGATTGCTTGAGTGTAGGAGGTTGGTTTGAGGTTGCAGTGAGCTATGATAACACCACTGCCCTCCAGCCTGGGTGACAGAGCAAAAAACAAACAAACAAACAAACAAACAAAAATAATGTTGACCCAGGGAGTTTGGTCAAGGGATTCTAGCATTAGTTTGCTACTAACTCCCAGAGCACCTCCATTGGGTATCTGCTTCCTTAGTTATAAAATGGTAATTATATTGTTCATTTATCTCCCAGGGTATTATGTGTAATACTTCATAAAAAATGGTTGTAAAGCATTTGGCAAATGCAAGCTTTCTGCCTATTATGCTGAACTAATCCAGTAGCTTTCTTGGCACTCACAATCTCTAATGATTTATAGATGGGCCATTTTACTGAAGGGGGCTTGACTTTGGCATGATCTGCCTGAGCTGCTGGACTCTCCGTTGATTGTTAGAACTCAGTGGATATGTTACCCTTTCCCTGGAACCCTCCCTAACAGCACCACAATGAAGAAGGCATCTCAGCGACGGAGGGGAGGGCCGGAGGCCCCTATTGACAATTCTCTTCTCCAGAACCGGTGTTTGCATCAATGTATTGGTGATTTCTTGAGCCTAGAAATGTTGAATAAACGAGTCTTGCTTCTGAAACCCTTCTCACATGATCAACATGTTTGCAAAAAACAACTAGTTAGAATCATGCTTTATGCATTAAAAAAAAAAAAGCAACCTCGTGACTGGTATAATTCTCATGTTACATGGGTGTCACATACATATAATAGCTCATTGTGGCGGCTGAACAGGACTCCTGATATTTTGCCTTGGAGACCATTACTTAAGCAGGTGACTCTTGAGCCTTCTATTTCAGCACTTTGAGAAGTTTGCCAGAAGGTGCTAGCTTGTGCCAGGCAGCCCTTAACATTTCCCCTGGGGCAGCCTCCGCATTTCAGTTACATTACTTTTGACCACTAATCTTTCTTTTATCCTGAGCATCTCTGTAAGAGACAGATTTGGAACACTTTCATGACTAGACCCATTCTTCTAAGGAGCATAAATCTGTTAGAGTGTAGTAACTATGTGAGAACGCAGTCCAAGTACATTTTTCAAGAAAAGTATAAAAAATGGTATCAGGACAATGAGAGAACAGGATTATCATGCTAATAGTTCCATCTGGAAATGATTGGTTAGTATCAAAACCCCATTTACCAGAGTTCTTGTAATGTTGGCATTCAAGTGGAATGGGTTTGGGTGTAATTATAAGGTAGTTATCTTCCAATGTAATACACAGTTGAACCTTGAACAACACAGGTTTGAAATGCGCAGGTCTGCTTATACATGGATTTGTTTTCAATAAAAGTTACCCTGCCTCTCCTGCCTCCCCTCCCACCTCCTCTATCTCTTTTGCCTCTGCCACCCTGAGACATCAAGACCCTTCCTCTTCTCCTTCTCCTAATCAACATGAAGATGATGAGGATGAAGACCTTCATGATGATCCAATTCCACTTAATGAACAGTAAATACATTTTCTCTTCCTTGTGATTTTCTTAATAACATTTTCTTTTCTCTAACTTACTTTATTGTACGAATACAGTGTATAATGCATACAACATGCAAAAATATATGTTAATTGACTGTTTATGTTATTGGTAGGTAAGGCTTCCAGTCAACAGTAGGCTCTTAGTAGTTCAGTTTTTGGAGAGTCAAAAGTTATGCATGGGCCGGGCGTGGTAGTTCACGCCTGTAATCCCAGCACTTTGGGAGGCTGAGGTGGGTGCATCACGAGGTCAGGAGTTTGAGACCAGCCTGACCATTATGGTGAAACCCTGTCTCTACTAAAAATACAAAAATTAGCCGGACGCAGTAGTGGGGGCCTGTAATCCCAGCTACTGGGGAGACTGAGGCAGGAGAATCGCTTGAACCTGGGAGGCGGAGGTTGCAGTGAGATAAGATCTCGTCACTGCACTCCAGTCTGGGGGACAAGAGCGAGACTCCGTCAAAAAAAAAAAAGTTATGCATGGGGCTGGGTGTCATGGCTTACACCTAGAATCTCAGCACAGTGGGAGGCTGAGGTGGGCAGATGACTTGAGCTTAGGAGTTCGAGACCAGCCTGGAGAACATGGTTAAACTCCATCTCTACAAAAACATGCAAAAATTAGCGGGGCATTGTGGCGTGCGCATGTGGTCTCAGTTACTCGGGAGACTGAGGTGGAAGGATGGTTTGAGCTCAGAAGACATAGGTTGCAGTGAGCCAAGATCATGCCACTGTACTCCAGCCTGGGCAATAGAGCCAATCCTATCTCAAAGAAAAAAAGCCTTCCAAAACAAAGTTAGACATGGGTTTTTGAATGTGTGTGGGGTCAGTGCCCCTAACCTCTGTGTTGTTTTAGGGTCAGCTTTACTGTAGTCATTTCTGCATCACCAGTTTTAGCTGTTCTTTGAAATGGAGGAAGGAAGGAAGATAGGGCGGGAGGGAGAAAGAAAGGGAGTTAATGATGTGGAATAGAAGATGGGAAAGGGGGAAGGACCTGGAGCCCACACCTGCCATATGCTATGAATGTGGTATCATTGAATTCCCGTGAATCCTATGTCGTTTCATCCCCCAACATCCCTGTGTGGTTGGTGTTTTCCCAAATGTACAGAGGAGGAAGTTATGAGTTAGAGAGGCTGAGTAACATTCAGTTAGGAAAAGCTGGAGAGAAATTCTGAATCCACATTTACCGGACTCCAAAGTCCTTACTCCTGTCATAAGGCCATCTCGTCTTTTTGGTGAATATGAAATGTACCAGAGAAAGGAAAAGGGTTCAGATATGTAGCCTAGGCTGGTCTCAAACTCCTGGGCTCAAGTGAGCCTCCCGCCTTGGCCTCCCAAAGTGCTGGGATTCCAGGCGTGAGCCACCATGCCTGACCCTCAGCCAGTGCAAACAGATTCCCCCGAAGGAGTGTTGCTTGGAACATAATCAACTTACACAGGTAAAGAAGACAGAATGAGGAGCTACCCTGCAACATCCACATGGCTAGGAACTGCAGACAGTCACTAGGAGCTGAGAGCCATTCCTGTCAATGGCTTGAAGGAAAAAGGGGCCCTCAGTCCTACACTCACAAGGAAATGAATTCTGCCAACCTCAGCTTGGAAGAGTATCCAAGTCCCAGCTAAGAACGCAGCCCCAGTTGACACCTTGGTTTCAGCCCGTGAGACACTGAACGCAGAATCTAGTCACTCTATGCCCGGATTTCTGACCTATGGAAACAATAAGATCATAAATGGGTATTGTTTTAGCCGGTGGCTCACACTTATAATCCCAGCACTTTGGGAGGCCAAGGCGGGCAGATTGTTTGAGCTCAGGAGTTCGAGACAAGGCTGGGCAACATGGCGAAATCCTATCGCTGCAAAAATTAGCCTGGCATGGTGGCACATGCCTGTAGTCTCAGCTACTTGGGATGCTGAGGTGGGAGGATTGTTTGAGCCCAAGAGGCAGAGGTTGTAGTGAGCCAAGATCATGCCACTGCACTTTAGTTTGGGCAACAGAGCGAGACCCTGTCTCAAATAAATAAATAAAAATAAATAAATAAATAGCTATTGTTTTAAGCCACAGTGTGTGTGGTGATTTGTTACACAGAAATAGAAAACTAATACCCAGATATCCCATTTCCCTGGTTCCCTCCACAAGCCTATGAAGAAGGTAAGGCAAGTATTGTTTAGTCTTCATTGGATTTGGAGGAAATTGATACACAAAGAGAATATACATCTAGCTCAAGTTTATTTAGCTAATCAATCTTCGAGCTGGGAGGAGTTTGGTTCCTTTGACACTTTCAGAAATGCTTGTACATCCCAATGGTGTGTTCATGCTGTTTTTGTTAGCAGATCAATGTCTGAGCATGTTTTGATCCAGTGGAAGAGTTGGTGATAAGGGGAGAATGTCACAGTGGGGGAGAACTCAGGAGAAGGGAAGGTGATGGGGGCTCCATCTACCTTCACATTTTTCTTAGCTAATACCCCTCTGCATCCCCCTTTAGGTCTGTACCTGCAGAGAGAGCCTGCTCCAGCCTCTTTGCTACAGCTTTGAGTCTTCTGTTGTAAGTTTTCATTCTTTATCTTTTTGTTTTAATGAAAAACTTATGGTTAATTGTTGTATTGCATTTGGGTTTGTGTGTGCATGCATACGAATGTGTATCCTGTTCTCCAGGGGGTTCCTGGAAAACCCTTTAATGTCTCTGTCTATCTCGGACAGGACAAGAGGAAGAGGAGGGCTCGTACGCTGTGGCAGAGAGGGTTGGTTTGCTCCCAATGTATGTTTCCCTTGCTTCCATGTCATACAAGTGTTTATCTGTGCTCGTGGCTGCCCTGAATAAGAACTTATTTCCGGCTTTCTGGAAGCCAGGTGTGGTTATGTGACTAAGTTGTAGCCAGTAGCCTGTGGGGAGTAGTGAAGGGTGCAACAACTGGGCAGAGCTATTAAAGGGAAACGCTGTGTTTTCCCCTCTGTGTTCCCCCTTCCTTGGCTGGAATTGCCATGTGGCAGTGCTCTACTTTTCTTTTTTCTTTTCTTTTTGGTTTTTGTCTCACTCTGTTGCCCAGGCTGGAGTGCAGTGGTGCAATCTCAGTTCACTGCAACCTCTGCCTCCTGGGCTCAAGCAATCTTTCCACCTCAGCCTCCAGAGTGGCTGGAACTACAGCTGCATGCCACCATGCCCAGCTAATTATTTATTTAAATTTTAAAATTTTTATTTATTTATTTATTTATTTTGAGATGGAGTCTCATTCTGTTGCCCAGGCTGGAGTGCAGTGGCACGATCTCGGCTCACTGCAACCGGGTTCAAGTGATTCTTCTGCCTCAGCCTCCTGAGTAGCTGGGATTACAGGTATGTACTGCCATACCCGGATACTTTTTGTATTTTTAATAGCAACAGGGTTTCACCATGTTGGCCAGGCTGGTCTCGAACTCCTGACCTCAGGTGATCTGCTCGCCTCGGCCTCCCAAAGTGTTGGAATTACAGGTGTGAGCCACTGTGCCCTGCCAGTCCTCTTTTTTTTTTTTTTTTTTTTTTGAGACAGAGTCTTGCTTTGTCACCCAGGCTGGAATCCCTGCTCTGTCACCCAATCTCGGCTCACTGCAACATCCGCCTCCCGGATTCACGCCATTCTCCTGCCTCAGCCTCCCAAGTAGCTCCGACTACAGGCGAATGCTGCCACACCTGGCTAATTTTTTGTATTTTTAGTAGAGACAGGGTTTCACCGTGTTAGCCAGGATGGTCTTGATATCCTGACCTCGTGATCTGCCCGCCTCTGCCTCCCAAAGTGCTGGGATTACAGGCGTGAGCCACCACGCCCAGCCTCCTCTCCTCTCCTGTCCTCTCCTTTCCTTTTCTCCCCTCCCCCCCCTCCCCTTCCCTTCCCTTCTCTTTTCTTTTTGTAGAGATAGGGTCTCACTCTGTTGCCCAGGCTGGTCTTGAACTCCTGGCCATAAGCAATCCTCCTGCCTTGGCCTCCCAAAGTGCTGGGATTTACTCTTTCTTCTGAATCCAGTTCCAGCGTTATCAAGTTTGGTTCCTCTGGTCATGTAGCATCCTCTTATGTGCAGCCTTGGGATCCCTTGCGCTGCCTCTGCAGATTCTGAGGACACTGTGTTGAGGTTTCTCCCGTCGTGACACTTATCGCTAGATTGAAATAGCCTGTTCCCTTGGTGCCTTCCCCACAGGGTTGTAAACTGGCTCAGGGCAGGGTCTGTTTCCCATCCTACCAGAGAGCCTGTTACATATTAAGTCCACAATACATATTTGTGCGACCATCATACATATGAATGAAAGAGGGAGTGGAGGAATGCATAAAAATCACTGTAGACTGGAGAGTTGGATGTCAGCATATGTGGGACTCTGCAATGTGGGTGTCTGATATAAAATAAGGTTTTATTTGGGAGGAATTCACTAGACGTGTGAAATCAAGCTCTTTATTCTTTGTACAAAGTACGCTTTCAAACTCATCGATGGACATCTAACTTTCCATCCTGTTTTTCTCTTGTCCTCCTTGTCCATTTCCTTCTACCCTCATGAAAGCCCCCTCTCTCTATCCCTTTATTTTCAAGAAGCGATCATGGAGTAAATCCCATCCCACTGAGTCAAATTTAGGTCATCTTTTATTTGGTCAAAATATAGTCTTACTGGCAAGTGGTATCACTATTATTCAGGAACACACATATTGTTTTACTTACAGCTGTGTAGTATTTTATGTTCTCATATAAATGTTATGCCTGGATTATAGTGGAAGCAAACTGGACTCCATTTATTTGAAAACAATAATGGGAAATCGAGTTCATTCTATCCACCATCCTGACAGTTTCCCATTTCTCAAAGGAGTCCTTGCATGGGCTGTGCAGTGTTGCTTGGTAAACAGGCTCTCCGCTGACTTCTCTGAGATGGTTTTCCTAGCAGTCTGCAGGAAGCCCTCGGTTGGAGGAGTGAGGCAAAAATCTTCTGCCACATGACAGGGAGGGATGGAGAGCTGCTTGTTTGAGCTCCTTGCAGGGACAGAGGCCAACAAAGCTGTCAGGTTCTCTTGGGTAAAGATCTTGGAAGGTAGTTAGAAAGATGTGTACACTTCTGTGGGCAAGACACTCAGAACGGGCGAATCCAGCAATGCTGGTGGATTTGTGCATCATTATCCTCGTCTGTCATCATTATCATTATCCTATTCTCAGGAAGGGTCCGCTTTGTTTAGGGGGTGTGTGTGTGTGTGTGTGTGTGATCACTCTGCTCCGTCTCCCCCTCGCTAGCAAATAGAAAACAGAAGTCTGGCTCTAAAATTCAGGCTCTCTCTGCTCTACTTCTCAGCTCCTTTAAACATGTGATTGCTGACCCCACTTCTTACATCTTCATGTATGTCACCTTGTACTTATACATGTATGTACACATATATATACATGGCTACTTTTATGGAGGTGTGTGCAGGAACATAGTTCTTGAAGTCTTTTCACAGAATCACACAGACAGGAATGGCCTTCCAGAACCTCCTTTTGGCTGAGTGCAGCGGCTCACTCCTGTAATCCCAGCACTTTGGGAGGCAGTGGTGGGTAGATCGCTTGAGCCCAGGAGTTCGAGACCAACCTGGGCAACATGGCAAAACCCCATCTCTACTAGAAACACAAAAATTAGGCATGGTGGTGCCTGCCTATAGTCTCAGCTACTTGGGAAGGTGACATGGGAGGATCACTTGAGCCTGGGGAGGTTGAAGCTACAGTGAGTCATGATTGTATAACTGCATTCCAGCCTGGGTAACAGAGTAAGACCTTGTCTCAAAAAACAAAACACACACGCGCGCTCACACACACACGCGCGCACACACACACACACACACCACGAATAGTACCTGAAACAGAGTCATAGGCCGGGCGCAGTGGCTCACGCCTGTAATCCCAGCACTTTGGGAGGCCAAGGCAGGTGGATCACGAGGTCAGGAGATCGAGACCATCCTGACTAACACAGTGAAATCCCGTCTCTACTAAAAAATAAAAAAAATTAGCCAGGTGTAGTGGCGGGCACCTGTAGTCCCAGCTACTTGGGAGGCTGAGGCAGGAGAATGGCGTGAACCCGGGAGGTGGAGCTTGCAGTGAACCGAGATCGCGCCACTGCACTCCAGCCTGGGGGACAGAGCAAGACTCTGTCTCAGGAAAAAAAAAAAAAAAAGAAACAGAGTCAGTTTTCAATGAATATTAGCTAATATTGTTATGAAAACAGGATCAGAATGTTCAATTTCTTACAGGTTATATATCTTTTTAATCACTTACTGAAAGAAGAATTGACTGTTCACAGTATAAATACAAATACATATACATTTAAAATATATAAACTATTTTATTTATCAATAGACATTAAATGTTATAATTTATTAAAATCCTGATTTGGTTAAGTTAAAAAGGTTAAATAGCAAACCTCTAATAATTTTCCTTTTTTTTTTTTTTTTTTTTTCTGAGACCGAGTCTCACTCTGTCACCCAGGCTGGAGTGCAGTAGTGCGATCTTGGCTCACCACAACCTCTGCCTCCCAGGTTCAAGCAAGTCTTGTGCTTCAGCCTCCCGAGTAGCTAGGATTACAGGTGTGTGCCACCATGCCCAGCTAATTTTTGTATTTTTAGTAGAGATGGGGTTTCACCATGTTGGCCAGGCTGGTCTCGAATTCCTGACCTCAAGTGATCTGCCCGCCTTGGTCTCCCTCCCAAAGTGCTGCCACCACACCTGGCATAATTTTTATTACATTGTTAGATGCAATAGTATTGTAAAGGAATCATGCTGGAATAATAGAACATAAATATATGCATTTATATACATATTTTATGAGATATGTGCATTTATATATCTACACATATATTCGAAGTTGTAAAAAAACACCCAATATAAAGTTTACCCTCTTCAGCCAGGTGTGGTGGCTCACACCTATAATCCCAGCACTTTGGGAGGCTGAGGTGGGTGGATCACCTGAGGTCGGGAGTTGAAGACCCATCTGACCAACATGGAGAAACCCCATCTCTACTAAAAATACAAAATTAGCTGGGTGTGGTGGCGCATGACTGTAGTTCCAGCTACTCGGGAGGCTGAGGCAGGAGAATTGCTTGAACTCAGGAGGCGGAGGTTGTGGAGAGCCAAGATCGTGCCATTGCACTCTAGCCTGGGCTACAAGAGCGAAACTCTGTCTCAAAAAAAAAAAAAAAATTACCCTCTTCACCATTTTTAAGTTCACTAGTGCTAATTATATTCACATTCTCTTGTAATAGGTCTCTAGAACTTTTTTATCCTGCAAAATTGGAACTCTATATCCATTGAACAACTCTCCATTCCCTCTCCCACTACCCTGACCACCATCCTACTTTCTGTTTCCATGGTTTGACTACTCCAGGGACCTCATGTAAGTGGAATCATGCAATATTTGTCTTTTTGTTCTGAATTATTTCACCTAGGATAATGTCCTCAATGTTCATCCATGTTGTAGCCTAGGACAGGATTTCCTTCTTTTTAAGGCCGAATAATATTCCATTGTATGTATAGACCACATCTGCTTTACCTGTTCATCCATACATGGACATTTGGGCTACTTCTACCTCTTGGCTATTATGAATAGTGCTGTTGTGAACATGGGTGTGCAAATATCTCTTCAAGATCCTGCTTCAATTGCTGGATTATATGATGATTCTATTTATTTATTTAGAGACAGGGGCTTGCTAATGTTGCCCAGGCTGGTCTTGAACCCTTGTCCTCAAGCTGTCCTTCCACTTCTGCCTCTGAAGTAGCTAGGACTATACGTATGTGCCATCATGCTTGGTTAATTTATAATTTTTTTTTTTTTTTTTTTTGAGATAGGGTCTTAATCTGTCACCCAGGCTGGAGTACAGTGGTGCAATCATGGTTCACTATACTCTTGACCTCTTTTCTTGGTAAATTACCCAGTCTAAATAGTTCTTTGTAGCAACATGAGAATGGGCTAATAAAGGGGCACAGAATTCAACCTTAACAGTACATGTCAGGCACTACACTAGAAGTCAGACATCTTCACTCATTTACTCCTGACAGTGACCTTATGAGATCAGTAGTTATTATCCCAATTACATAGATGAAGACTTGGAGCTTTAGAAGAACTCAGTGACTTGCTAGGGTTTCCGACTGGGGATATCACCCTCCAGCCACTTGCCTTTGCAAATAACCAGGCACTCTGACACTTAGGGAAGAAGCTTTGCTTCTAGGGCAGGCTTGCATATTGGTGGGTTTTTTTTTTTTTTTTTTTTTTTTTTTTTAAGATGGAGTCTCGCTTTGTTGCCCAGGCTGGAGTGCAGCGGCGCGATCTCGGCTCACTGCAAGCTCTGCCTCCTGGGTTCACATCATTCTCCTGCCTCAGCCTCCGAGTAGCTGGGACTACAGGTACACACAACCACACCCAGCTAATTTTTTGTACTTTTAGTAGAGACGGGGTTTCACCGTGTTAGCCAGGATGGTCTCGATCCCCTGACCTCGTGATCCACCCGCCTTGGCCTCCCAAAGTGCTGGGATTACAGGCGTGAGTCACCATGCCCGGTGCATATTGGTGTTTTAAAAATGGTTTTTATTATGCTTCTGTTTGATCCAAAGATTTTCCAGATGGTCAGTTTACCTGGCCACAAAAAGAAGTTTCCCTTAGACTGAAGCAGGCCTGTTTGGTCAGATTTTGTTCCATTCTTCCTGGACATGAATACAATGTCTGGGAAGACATTTCCAGGAAGAAATTCTAGGTCTTTCTGTACTGCTGCTCCTAAGCCCAAAGCTTCTTTTAAGGAGTACAGAAAGATCTAGAATCTAGGACTTAGAGGAAAACCAGAGAAGACTGCAAATGTACATGGGTAGTGATTTCCTGGTTGCACAGATGTTATACATAGCCATACACAAGACCTGAGATGAATACATGGGTTATCGTCCTTCGTGGAGCAGAGTCTGTTTTTATCTCTGACCTTTCCTAATTCTTGCTTTCTTCAGACTGATCATTTTGGGGAAATGGAGGCAATTCCATGTTACTCTCCACCCTTGCCCTAAAATTACTCTCAAGAAAACAAATGCCAGTGAAACCCAAGTATACATGTCTAATTCTTCTCAGGAATCTTTATCTCTTAGCAGAAGACAAAGACAAAGGAATTGAACTGGATCAATTCTTATTACTTTTGTGGGGTCCCTGGAGCTCCTCTTTGCTCCTGGGGCAGCCTTCGAGGTCCCCTCTGCAGAATCCTTAGGGCTTTGGGCAGCCCAGTTACAAACCACTGGTCCGGGTCACCTTTCAATTTTCTTGAGGGAAGAAAGATCTCTAAGACACATGAAGAGAATAAAGTGAGGGACAGAATAGCACATGTGGTCTGGATTTCATTTCTCCATTATTTATGCATACACAAAAGAGAAAGAACTAGAGCAACCCACAAGGCCTGTGATGAGCATCTAGAAAGGCAGAGGGATTAGAGCGGGGAAATCAAGAGGACTTTCAAGACTGAGTTTTTCGAAAGATTTTTGCCAAGCTGGGTGCCGTGGCTCACACCTGTTATCTTAGCACTTTGGGAGACTGAGGTGGGAAGATCACACGAGCCCAGAAGTTTGAGGTTGCAGGAACTGAGGATTTTTAAGAAAAAGAAAAAAAAGAATTGTGTGTTTGTGTGAGTGTGTGTGTGTGTGTGTGTCCATGCATTTAGATGTTACTTAATTAGAAAGAAATTTAGGGCTGGGCATGGTGGCTCATACCTGTAATCTCAGTCCTTGAGCCCAGGAGTTCGAGACCAGCCTGGTCAACATGGTGAAATCCCGTCTTTACTAAAAATACAAAAATTAGCCAGGTGTGGTGGTGCACGCCTGTAATCCCAGCTACGCGGTTGGCTGAAGCACAAGAATCGCTTGAACCCAGGAGTTGGAGGTTGCAGTGAGCCAAGATCACACCACTGCACTCCAGCCTGGGCAACAGAGATAGACTGTCTCAAAAAAAAAGGAAATTAAAAGAATGAATTAAAACTCCTATATAGGGCTATATGTCTCTAATGAATTTCAGTTGTCAGCTCACAACATATTAGCAGAGTATTTTTGTTTGGATCAAATAATAATTTTTTTTTCTTTTTTATACACAGTCACACTCAGGTGTGGTATACCTTTAGTAGCTTTGAGATATTTGATCCATATTATTTGTGATTTATTTATAGGTAATGACATGGTATGATTCTTCAAAGGATAAACTCATGCAAGACTCAAGATTCCTTTGACAAAAAGCCCCTGTGCCTCTTTCTTCCTCTTCACCTAATCAATAAAAAGTCACTTTTGACCAAAGGCAGACCCTGACCCAAGGATGTTTGAGTAGCCTTTCCAATAGAAGGCATTCTTCTCACATTGAGAGAAGGTATTTTATTTTTTCTCTTGCCTAGCTGGGCAGCCTCCCAGAGCAAGGGTTTCCCTTAAGCCCAAAAGGAAACCAAGTAGACTTTTTGTTTGTTTGTTTTAAAAAGAAGGGTTTAGAGCTGCCATAGCTTTCACCACCAGCTGCCTAACACAAGGTTTCTGTTTTGAAGAAGGGATGGAGGTGTGCAGGGCAAATAATTACACTCACTCTTGGTTCCCTGCCTCTTGATATAATGTATTAACAGTTAAGACCTGAAGTGATTAAGATTTGTTGTGATTCCAATAGTATCATGCCTCTGCCAAAGTAGGACTGATTTTCCAAGTTGTGGTCCTCTTTCTCTGTGCCTTTTTTAAACTGCATACACACACACACACACACACACAAATATATATATATATGTTTGCAGCAAAACTGTGACAAGACACAGAATCATACCTGCAAACTAACAGAGATAGGGCAGGGAAGGAGGACTGCCTTGAGGACTCAAGAAAGTGTTCATTCATCCATTCACCTAGTAGTTCACTGAGTTTCTTTTTCCTTTCTTTCTTTCTTTCTTTTTTTTTTTTTTTTTTTTTGAGACGGGTCTTGCTCTGTTGCCCAGGCTGGAGTGCAGTGGTGTGATCTCATTTTACTGCAACCTCTGCCTCCCAGGTTCAAGTGATTCTCCTACCTCAGCCTCCCAAGTAGTTGGGATTACAGGCGTCTGTCACCACACCTGGCTAATTTTTGTATTTTTAATAGAGATGGGGTTTCACCATGTTGGCCAGGCTGGTCTCAAACTCCTGACCTCAGGTGATCCGTCCACCTTGGCCTCCCAAAGTGCTGGGATTATAGGTGTGAGTCACCGTGGCTGGCTCCATTGAGTTTCTATGTGCCAGCTATAGTAATAATTACTGGGGATGAAGAAGTGATTGAGACACGATTCATAGCTTAACCTAAACAGAGTCCACATTCTCAATAGGTGGATATTTTTGAAAAATCACAGACCACAGATTTTAGAGTCAAAAGAAAATGTAAAAATACTTCCCATTCACGTCTTAGTAACTGGGTTTGTTCCAGTTACAAAACTGAACACACCTACCTAGACAGTAGGAATATGTTCATCTATATCTGTTAGAAATTGACGTATCAGCATGTATAGCTTGATAAATTATAAATTACCCTTTTAAAAATTCTTGTGTCTTTTTTTCTTTCTTTTTTTTTTTTTTTTGTTTTTTGGAGAGAGAGAGTCTTGCTCTTGTTGCCCAGGTTGGAGTGCAATGGCACGATCTCAGCTCACTGCAACCTCCACCTCCTGGGCTCAAGCGATTGTCCTACCTTAGTCACCAGAGTAGGTGGGAATACAGACGCATGCCACCACATCCAGCTAATTTTTGTATTTTTAGTAGAGATGGGGTTTCACCACGTTGGTCAGGCTGGTCTCGAACTCCTGACCTCAGGTGATCCACCTGTCTCAGCCTCCCAAAGTGCTGGGATTACAGGCATGAGCCACCGTGCCCAGCCTTTTTTTTCTGTTTTTAATGGCATGTGAATTTGCCTTTTCTCATCCAGTTAATTGTTGACGAGGGAACCTTCATTTATTTGAGTATGTAGAAAACAGCAAGAAAAAATGTGTGGGACTTTGGGACTGTCCTCTCGCCTAAAAGGCCCTGGGCCAGCTCTAAAGATCGTTCTTGGGATGCTTGGGGAACCTTAAATATGGGCTGTGTAGCAGTGCTGTGTTGGTGCTAAGCTTCCCAACGTGGTCACTGTGCTGTGGTCATGCAGGAGGACCTCCTTGTTCCTGGAAGGGCTCATGTTTTTGGGAGTGAAGTGTCATGTTGTCTGTTAGAAACTCTTCAATGACTCAGCTGAAAATAAACATTTAAAATAAACAGAAATGGCCGGGCGCGGTGGCTCAAGCCTGTAATCCCAGCACTTTGGGAGGCCGAGATGGGCGGATCACGAGGTCAGGAGATCGAGGCCATCCTGGCTAACACGGTGAAACCCCGTCTCTACTAAAAAATACAAAAAACTAGCGGGGCGAGGTGGCGAGCGCCTGTAGTCCCAGCTACTCGGGAGGCTGAGCCAGGAGAATGGCGTAAACCTGGGAGGCGGAGCTTACAGTGAGCAGAGATCCGGCCACCGCACTCCAGCCTGGGTGACAGAGCGAGACTCCGTCTCAAAAAAATAAATAAATAAATAAAATAAAATAAACAGAAATAATTAAAATTATATGTATACATAGTCATGTGCTGCATAACAACGTTTTGATCAACTAGAGACCCCATATACAATGGTGGTCCCATAGGATTATAATGGAGCTGAAAAATTCCTCTTATCTAATGATGTGGTAGCTCTGGTAATGTCCTGGTGTAATGCATTGTCTTTCCATGTTTAGATACACAAATACTTACCATTGTGTTCCAGTTGCCTACAGTATTCTGTACAGGAATATGCTGTGCAGGTGTGTGGCCTGGGAGTAATAGGCTGCACCATCTCGCCTAGGTGTGCAGTAGGCTATGTCATCTACGTTTGTGTAAGTACACCAAGATGTTCACCCAAGGACAAAATTGTCTAATGACACATTTCTCAGAATGTATTCCCATTTTAAAATCACACATGACTATACAGACACACACACACACACACACACGTACACACAAACATATATATACACACACATACGCGCACAATGTATCATGATTTGAATCTCTCCCACTGTCTACCTTTTGGGAAAGTCTGTAATTGTTCTTATGATTTATATTGCTCCTCTCTGGGGGAAAGATTATACTTCCCCTGTCCCACAACTGTCAAGCTTCGGTCCCCTGACTTCCTTTGCACAGTGAAATTTGCATGCAGTGGCACTCGCAGGTAGAAGCTGAATAGCCAGGCGTTGTTTTGGCCCCTCACTACAGAGTCCCAGTACCGCGCAGCACATGTCGGCACCACTACCCTGGGGTTTACATCTTGGGCCGGGTCTGGGATCCCCACCGTGTTACTAACCTCCAAATAATAATTTGGGCAAGAGTAATTGGATATTTTATCCAATTTTTAAAAAGATATACACACATTAGTCTGTTCTTTTGGCCTTTTCCCTTTGCCCCTGTCTTGCTCTGCTGCTCCTCTGGAGTCCTCTTTACCCCATTGAGTCATCTGACAATAAACTCTCTTGCTCCTGGCTGGGACATGCCAATGTTTCTGCAGAACAATTAAGCATCATTTCAGGGTGAGCTAATTTCATGACAGCTTTCTGTGGTTGAGAACCATCCCCTGTAGGGGATCAGAGCCCAGGGGCTGCTCGGTTGAGGCATGGAAGCCGTCCCTGACAAGCATTCCTTTTGTTTCCATGCCCTTCTGTCTAGATATTTCTGTGCCTTCTGCTTTCCCTGTGATTGGGCATTTACATGCCTTTCCTCTCCTCCACATCTACTTCTTCCTTGTGCTGGTGCTTCACTGACTGGCTCCTATTTCAGACTCTTCTCCAAATATCAGTTTGCTTATCTGTAAAACTGATATAGGAATGTTGCAGTAGGTAGTTAGGCAGACATGAGCAGGGCAGGAGAGGGCTCCCCCAAACAGAAACACTGGGAGACCATCAGGTGATGGTCAGGCATTTGTTAAACTGTCTCTTTAAAATAATAATGGGGCTGGACGTGGTGGCTCACACCTGTAATCCCAGAACTTTGGGAGGCTGAGGTGGACAGATCACAAGGTCAAGAGATCAAGATCCTGGCCAACATGGTGAAACCCCAACTCTACTAAAAATACAAAAATTAGCTGGGTGTGGTGGTACACGCCTGTAATCCCAGCTACTCAGGAGGGTGAGGCATGAGAATCACCTGGGAGGTGGAGGTTGCAGTTGCGCCATCACACTCCAGCCTGGGCAACATGAGCAAAACTCTATCTCAAAATAACAATAATAATAATAATAATAATGATGGGTCACAGCCAGTGCCAAGGAAAGGCAGTCTCCCAATAGATAGGAAACACCTGAAACTGGTGATCAACAGCTTCCCAATAAGATCTCAGGAGATGGGTGAGTGGGCTCAAGTGTATGTACTAAGAGGCCAAGTAGCAGAGTTTAACTTACCATTTGAGCATCCCTAGTCGACTTCTGCAGTTGACAGCCCTTCCCCCAATAAGGTATATGACCTCCCTCTAGGAACGCTCGACTGGTAAGGGGAAGACACCTCAAGTGAACATGCGCACAATTCAATAAACATACTGCACATGTGGCCCCTCCCAAGGGCTGGCAGGCCACTGTGCATCTGCACAGCCCACCCCAAGGGAAGAATCAGGGGAGAAGTAATGCCGACCCTGGAAGCATGCCAACATACAAAACCCCAAGTCAGCCGGGCACGGTGGCTCACGCCTGTAATCCCAGCACTTTGGGAGGCTGAGACAGGCGGATCATGAAGTCAGGAGATCGAGACCATCCTGGCTAACACAGTGAAACCCCATCTCTACTAAACATACAAAAAATTAGCCAGGCATGGTGGCGGGTGCCTGTAGTCCCAGCTACTGGGGAGGCTGAAGCAGGAGAACGGCGTGAACCCGGGAGGCGGGGCTTGCAGCAAGCCGAGATTGCGCCACTGACTGCACTTCAGCCAGGGCAACAGAGCAAGACTCCATCTCAAAAAAAAAAAAAAACCCCAAGTCAAAGGGCAAACCACGCACTTGAATCTCTCAAGTCACCTGATTGGCCCTTTTCCAAGTGTACTTTACTTCCTTTTGTTCCTGCTCTAAAACTTTTTAATAAACTTTCCCTCCTGCTCTAAAATTTGCCTCTGTCTTTCCCTCTGCCTTATGCCCCTTGGTCTAATTCTTTCTTCTGAGAAGGCAAGAATTGAGGTTGCTGGCTGGGTGCAGTGGCTCTCGCCTGTAATCCCAGCAGTTTGGGAGGCCGAGGCTGGTGGATCACCTGAGGTCAGGAGTTCAAGACCAACCTGGTCAACACAGTGAAACTAAAAACACAAAAATTAGCCAGGCATGGTGGCGCATGCCTGTAATCCAACTACTTGGGAGGTTGAGACAGGAGAATCACTTTAACCTGGGGGACAGAGGTTGCAGTGAACCAAGATCACACTACTGCACTCCAGCCTGGGCAACAGAGCAAGACTCCATCTAAAAACAAACAAACAAACAAACAAACAGTTGAGGTTGCTGCATACCCACATGGATTCGAGGCTGTTAGAGGCTTTAACAGCAATACCTATGTAGCAAGGCTGCCAGAAGTTTCAACCACAGGATAGAGGTAAAGCCCTCAGCACAGGGTCTGGCACAGAGCATTCTTGGTCTGATAGCGTTGCTGCTTCTTCCACCATTAGCTCAGCTGATAGGGATGGTGGCAAATGGGGATGGCGGGGGGTTTCTATAGTTGTGTCTTTGCTTGTTATAGGTATACTTCGCTATTTGTTGTGGTGTCTAAAATTGCTTCTTCTTCTGTTTTTTTTTTTTTTTTGGTTACCGTAGCAGGTGTTACATTTTAGCCCTGCCAGTTGGGATTCATTTTGCTCTTCTGTTCCTCTCCCAAGCCACTCAGCACCAACCTCCCCCATCTTTGGTTTTGTCTGTCCTCTAGGTTTTCATTGTCCTCCCCAAGGGCCGTGAACTCCTCTGCCATCTGCCCTCACCTGGCCCAGCTGCTTTTTAGGTCACCTAATCCTTTTACATTATCCCCTTTCCAGGTAATCAACAAATGGCTGTATTTTCCAAGTAGCTCCCACAGATGCAGCCTCCATTTCTTTAAAAATACTTGGCATCGATGTTTCAATACAACTTCAGCTCCTGAAGATGCCTCCTCCGAACTTCTCACACCCACTCCCTTTCAAGGGGGAAAGGGGATCTCTCTCACCAGCTCCTTGAGGGGCACACTCTCCTGAAGATGCCCCCACCGCAGTCCTGTGCAAGGATAGAATCTCCAAAGTTTGAATCTATCCATGCTTTGAATACAGAGGCAAGAAGCCCTCAGAAGTCCCAGGGGCAGCCTGAAGGACACTTCTGACCTGTTCTGAATTTTATCTGTAGTTTCCAAATGAGCTGGGGATATGTTCCTTTCTATCCACCTGATTGGAGGAACTCATCCGTAACCTGCTAACATTTCAAACTGACTTCAGGAACATTTTGTTCCCCTTTTCGAATACACTCCCTGTAGGATTTGAAATGAAGGATGACATTATAGAGCACAAAATAGTTATCTGTTCACCCCAGACCCCCCCCCCTAAAGTCTAGTCAAGAGACTTTCAAGGAAACAAACAAAAATCTCAGAAGGAAATATGGAAATAAAGAACACTGACTCTTTTGCTTTTTTGGCAGGAGTTCACACCAAGTGCTCAAATAACGCAATGTATGCTGCATTGGTGTTTTGAGGTGACCAGAGTGGACTAGTCAGGAATGAGGGTCAGCGATGAAGGCTTTTCATTGTCACAGAAAGGCAGCTGAGCCGAGCCAGACCTTCCGTTTCTGCCTCTGCCCTTAACTAGTTGTTTGATGTTGGGCAAGTTACTGAACTGGTCTACGTTTTAGATTCCTGGGGATCATGAAACCTCTGTTACTGGGCTGTCCCACTGGAATGATGTCACACACAAGGAGCACTTGGGACCACGTGGGTACCTAGGGAGTGACCGCGATTGCTGCAGGAGTGAGAGTAGGCAAACTCTGAAGGTCAGGCAGAGCTCTATTTGGAGTTGTCTGGGCTTTTCTGGCTACGGATGGACTGTGTTCATATGATCAGTCCAGAACTGGGATAACCTGCTAATTTCAGGCAAGGTTATATGATTCTGCAGGGCAAAGCCCACATTAGTGCCTGTTTTATAGCCTGTGACTTTTAATGGCTCCTGCAGCTGACAGTCCTTCTCCCTGAAGCCAAAGTGAACTTGTTATCCTGCACTTTATTTTGTATTTAAATAATGCTTTGCATTTCCAAGGTGCTTAACAAGCATTAATTCATTCTTCTTGCTGCTAGGTCCTATTCTTTTCTACTGTTTATTTATTTACTGACTTATTTTGCAGACTGGGGAGTTTACTTGGGGGATTTGCCCAAAGTCATGCAGACCTAGTCAGGGTGTTGCAATTCCATTCATGTTCACACCTCCGTTCTGGGCTAAGTTCCCTTCTCACTGTCCAGGGGTCATCAGGTGAAATCAAAGGACTTTTGGGTCTTTGGCAAAGGATTCCCAAAGTTAAGTGTCTTTTAGGACTACTCTTTTTATGTTGGTCAAATTTTGGCGGGGGAGAGTATTTATGTATAGGCCCTCAAACTTTTACGATTTTGGAGCACCACATGATTCTAGGGGAGATATATCAACTGGCTGGCGGCCTCTGTCTCAGGTTACTGTGAGTCAGTTTGGCTCCAGTTCAAATGTTGAGCCAGTCATTTGGGTAAAACAGCTGGATCAGATTTTTCTGTTGTCTTTTATAAAAAACTTGCATTATAAGAAATCACTCTAATTTGTCCCTCTGAAACCAGAAATGATCTACTCACTGCTCCCCAAATGCTCACACCTCCTTTTTCCTTCTTCCAGGTCTGCAGCCACTCCTCAGACACTTGCTCAAGTTCAGAAAGTGTTAGGTATTTGGCTTATTTTTTATTTTTATTTTTATTTTTTGGAGGCAGAGTCTTACTCTGTCACCCAGGCTGGAAGGCAGTGGTGTGATCATAGCTCATTGCAGCCTTGAACTTCCAGGCTCAAGCAATCCTCCCACCTCAGCCTCCTGAGTAACTGAGACTACAGGCACGTACCATCACACCTGGCTAATTTTTGAACTTTTTTTTTTTTTTTTTTTTTTTTTTAATAGGGACAGGATCTTGCTGTGTTGCTCAGGCTGGTCTTGAACTCCTGGGCTCAAGTGATCCTCCTGCTTCAGCCTCCCAAAATGCTGGGATTACAGAAGTGAGCTACTGTGCTCGGACTTCAGTTTCTACTTAACAAAACATTCAATATTCATATCACAATTAAGTCACTTACCAGGAACATTTAATTCAGAGGTAACATACATATGCTATTACCACCAAAACCATTTTAAGTTTCTGCTATTCAGTTTTGTGAAGTAGTGAAAGTTTTCCATTTTTTTGAGACAAGGTCTTGCTCTGTCAATCAGGCTGCAGTGCCCTGGCACAATCAGAGCTCATGGCGGCCTCTATCTCCCAGGCTTCAAAGGATCCTCCTGCTGCAGCCTCCATAAGTGTGCACCACTATAACCAGTTTTTTGTTTTGTTTTGTTTTGTTTTGTTTTGTTTCTTTAAGAGATAGGGTCTCACAGCCGGGCATGGTGGCTCACCCCTGTAATCCCAGCACTTTGGGAGGCTGAGGCGGTTGGATCACCTGAGGTCAGGAGTTCCAGACCAGCCTGACCAATATGGTAAAACCCCGTCTCTACTAAATACAAAAAATAGCCAGGCGTGGTGGCATACACTTGTAATCCCAGCTACCCGGGAGGCTGAGGCAGGAGAATCGCTTGAACCTGGGAGGCGGAGGTTGCGGTGAGCCGGGATTGTGTCATTGCACTCCAGCCTGGGGAACGAGGGAAATTCCATCTCAGAAAAAAGAGATGGGGTCTCACTTTGTTGTCCAGGCTGGTCTCAAACTCCTGGGCTCCTGCCAAAGTGCTGAGATTAAAGGCCTGAGTCGCCAGGAAATATGAAAATTTTTTGACCGATTTTTTCCTTTTGTTGTGTCTTCCTACTTCATTTTAATGTAGTCATTCTTGGATGCCTTGAAAAATCTTGATTCTAGAGAAAACTCAGGTGGCTGAAATTGCAAGTGCAGAAAAGCAAAAGAGAAGGATGTAGCAAAAGCGGCGTAGCTGTGGAAAAGCATTAAAATAAAACCCTAGACAAACAAACTGAAGAGTTTAATTGAGCAAAGAACGATTCGTGAATCAGGCAGCTCCCAGAATCAGAATAGGTTCAGAGAGACTCTGGGCTGCCACATGGTCAGACAGCATTTATGGACAGAAAAACCGAAGTGCCCTACAGAAAACAGAAGCGAGGTACAGAAACAGCCAGATTGGTTGGTTACCGCCCTGCTTTTGCCTTATGTGAATACAGTATGAACAGCTGGCTGCCTGTGATTGGCCAACACTCGGCTGCTGTGATTGGCTGAGACTCAGTTGCTGCGATTGGCTGACTCCATTACTTCTTATTAGAGTAGGTTACAGTTTGTTTATAGGAGCAGTAGGTAACAGCTCACTGTGTATAGAGAAAGCTTTAGGCTGAACCGAACTATGTAAGGAGGCTAAACGTAATTTAAGAAGTATTCAGGCTTCAGGCTAAACTTAAGAAGTATTTATCCTCCCAGCACTTTGGGAGGCCGAAGTGGGTGAATCATGAGATCAAGAAATCGAGACCATCCTGGCCAACATGGTGAAACCCTGTCTCTACTAAAAATACAAAAATTAGCTGGATGCAGTTGCACGTGCCAGTTGTCCCAGCTACTTGGGAGGCGGAGGCAGGAGAATAGCTTGAACCCAGGAGGCAGAGGTTGCAGTGAGCCGAGATCGCGCCACTGCACTCCAGCCTGGCGACTGAGCGAGACTGCGTCTCAAACAAGCAAGCAAACAAAGTACCAAGGTACTTTGTTTATTTATCCAAACAAAGTACCATTCACTCTTTTCAATCATTCTTGCTCTCTCTCTCTCACCAAAGCAGCTCAGTTCAGGGCCTGGGGGCGGTGGCTCACGCCTGTTATCCCAACACTTTGGGAGGTGGAGGCGGGCAGAACACCTATTGTCTTCCATAATAACTCTCAGTTGAAACATTTTATTTTCGCTAAAACACCATTGTTCTTGCCAGGCGCGGTGGCTCACACTTGTAATCCCAGCACTTTGGGAGGCTGAGGCGGGCGGATCACGAGGTCAGGAGATCGAGACCATCCTGGCTAACACGGTGAAACCCTGTCTCTACTAAAACTACAAAAAAATTAGCGAGTTGGGGTGCCTGTAGTCCCAGCTACTGGGAAGCTGAGGCAGGAGAATGAAATGAACCGGAAGCCAGGCTTACAGTGAAAGAGCTGAGATCAGGCCCTGCACTCCAGCCTAGTAGAGCAAGCAAGACTCCATCTCAAAAAAAAAAAAAAAAGAAAAAAAAAACCCCGGAAAATGATGAAACAGCCTGGAGAAATCCCTAGCACTTTGGGAGGCAGGGCAGAGTGAGATCCACCAGATCAGGAGGTCAGGATGTCACAAGCTAGCTGCAGTGAGCCAGGTCTCTACTAAAAGTACAAAACTAGCGAGGTAGGCGTCCTGGCAGTCCCAGCTACTCAGGAGGCTGGAAACCAGGAGAAATAAGCGTGGAGCAGGCCGGAGAAACATGAAGTAGGCAGGGATTGGCGCCCACTGCACTCCAGCCTGGGCGACAGAGCAAAGACTCCGTCTCAAAAAAAAAAAAAAAAAAAAATTCAGTTCAGGGAATGATATACTTACATTCTAGTAGTGGAGTCTTTGAAGTAGGTCTGCAGCCACCTGTGACAACCTGCTGCTGTTTGGGGATGGGGACACAATTCACTCTAAACCAGTCCTTGACCACTAGGCAAACCTATCAGCATAAATATCCGAAATGCCCAATGAAGGCTCTGGCTATTCCTGAGTGCAGAAGTGTTCCTTCACCTTCCCTGTGCACCTGCCATGGCTCCACGGTGCCTTTCTAAGGTACCAGTGTCTATTTTCCTATTGATATTTCCATTTTCTTATTTCCATTTTCTGGAGATTACCCAGCTATGGTTAGCAGAGTTGATCAATATACTTTACTGAAAATGTCAGGGTCTTTGAATTGCTGTTTTGGTCTTACAATTTATTTTTCTTTCTGAAGAATGGTTTCCTTTAAGCTACTTGAGAGCACACTTCAAGGACAAAGGTGGGCTTTCGGACAATAACATGTGAATGGTTGGGTAGGAGGATAGGTTCCGGAGATAAAGGTAATCTTTGCTTTTTGGAAAAGCACAGGGACACATTCCACATCATTCCTGAAAAGAGAATTCAACTTGAGGTCACTACTGTTACAATACCTAGTATTTCTATGAGATTTGAAAATATTTGAGAATGCAAAAATATTGGCTTATAAATTTGTGAGTTCTCTGAGCTGAGATGAAAGATAACTTCCAGGTAGATGAAATGAGCTCAAGAAAGGATAGGGGGCAGCCAGGTATTGGAAAGAACAATTTATAAACTGATAAACATTTGTTACGCAGCCACTGTGAGTTCAGCCTAGAAATAACTGAGATGAGCCAGGCACTATGGCTCATGCCTGTAATCCCAGCACTGTGGGAGGCCGAAAAGGGCGGATCACAAGGACAGGAGTTTGAGACCAGCCCGGCCAACATAGTGAAACCCCATCTCTACTAAAAAAGCAAAAATCAGCTGGGCATGGTGGTGCGCACCTGTAGTCCCACTTGCTCGGGAGGCTGAGGCTGGACAATCGCTTGAACCTGGGAGGCAGAGGTTGCTGTGAGCCAAGATTGCACCACCGCACTTGAGCCTGGGCAACAGAGCAAGACTCTGTCTCAAAAAAAAAAGAAATACTGATATGAGTAAAACAACACTCCTGACCTAAAGTTCTCAAGTAAGTTATAATAGAATGTGATGAATATTAAAATAGAAATATGGAGAAGGCACAGAGTAACCTTATCCAGAAAGGGAGGACTGCGTAGTTAAAGTTCCAAGGCCCGTGGTAATTCTGAGCTCAGTCATGAAGAATAAATAGGTCATGACTTGGGTAAAGGAGAATGTTATAAGAATGGGAATTGTGGGCCAGGCGTTGTGGCTCACGCCTGTAATCCCAGCACTTTGGGAGGCTGAGGCAGGCGGATCACCTGAGGTTGGGAGTTCGAGACCAGCCTGACCAACATGGAGCAACCTCATCTCTACTAAAAATACAAAATTATCTGGGTGTGATGATGCACCTGTAATCTCAGCTACTTGGGAGGCTGAGGCAGGAGAATTGCTTGAACCTGGGAGGCGGAGGTTGTGGTGAGCTGAGATCGTGCCATTGCACTCCAGCCTGGGCAACAAGAGCGAAACTCTACCATCATATTTGGAAATAGGGTCTTTGTAGAGGCAATTAGTTAAATTAAAATGAAATCATACTCTATAATAATTTAATTATTTTATATTTATTTATTTTTAGAGACAGGGTCTCACTCTGTCTCCCAGGCTGGGGTACAGTGGCACGATCATAGCTCACAGCAGACTTGAACTCCTAGACTCAAGTGATGCTCCTGCCTCAGCCTCCCAAGTAGCTAAGGGCACAGGCAAGGGCCACCATCATATTTCTGTGTGTGTGGACATGGGGTCTCACTATGTTGCCCAAGCTGGTCTCGAACCACTGACTTCAAGAGATCGTTCTGCCTCAGCCTCCCAAAGTGCTGGGATTACAGGTATGAGGCACCACACTCAGCCCTATTTCTTCTTGTTAAATTATTATAGAGTATGGGTCAGGCATGGTGGCTCATGCTTATAATCCCAGCACATTGGGTGGCCAAAGTGGAAGGATTGCTTGAAGCCAGAGGTTTGAGACCAGCCTATGCAACATAAGGGACCCTATCTCTACAAAAAAATGTAAACAAACAAACAAACAAACAAAATTAACCAGAAAACAAGCGTTGGCAAGGGTGTACAGAAACTGGAAAGCTTGTGTTGCTGGTGGGAATGTAAAATGGTGCAGCTGCTGTGGAAAACAGTATGGTGGTTCCTAAAGAGTTCAACATAAAATTACCATGTGATTCAATGATTCCAGTCTTAGGGGGTATGCCCCAAAGAACTGAAAGTAAGGATTCACACAGATATTTGTACACCAGTGTTCATAACAGTAATATTCATAGTAGCCAAAAGGTAGAAGCAACCCAAGTGTCCACCAGCAGATGAATGGACAAACAAAATGTCTATATCCAGACTGCAGAATGCTATTCTGCAACTAAAAGGAATGTGATTCTGATATATGCCCAAACATGGATGAGCCTTGAAAACATTATGCTATTTGAAATAAGTGGGTGGGCGCCATGGCTCATGCCTGTAATGCCAGCACTTTGGGAGGCTGAGGCAGGCGGATCACCTGAGGTTAGGAGTTCAAGACCAGCCTGGCCAACATGGTGAAATCCCATCTCTACTAAAAACACAAAAATTAGCTGGGCATGGTGGCAGGCGCCTTTAATCTCAGCTATTTGGGAGGCTGAGGCATGAGAATCTCCTGAACTCAGGAGGTGAAGGTTGCAGTGAGCCGCCACTGCACTCCAGCCTGGGCGACAACAGCAAAACTTAAAAAAAAAAGAAAGAAAGAAGCTGGACCCCAAAAGACAAGTATTATATGGCTCCAGTTCTATGAGGTTCCCAGGATGGGCAAATTCATAGAGAAAGAAAGTAGACTAGAGGTTACCAGGGGCTAGGGAATCAGGGCAATAGGATGTTATTGCTTAATGTGTACAGTGTTTCTGTTTGGGGTGATGAAAAGGTTTTGGAGACAGTGGTGATAGTTGCACAACTTTGGGAATGTAATCAGTGCCACTGTTGTCTACATTTAAAAATGGTCGGGCCGGGGGCAGTGGCTCACGCCTGTAATCCCAGCACTTTGGGAGGCCGAGGCGGGCAGATCACAAGGTCAGGAGATTGAGACCACCGTGAAACCCCGTCTCTACTAAAAATACAAAAAATTAGCCGGGAGTGGTGGCCTGTAGTCCCAGCTACTCAGGAGGCTGAGGCAGGAGAATGGTGTGAACGCGGGAGGCGGAGCTTGCAGTCAGCCAAGATAGTGCCACTGCACTCCAGCCTGGGGGACAGAGTGAGACTCCGTCTCAAAAAAAAAAAAAAAAAAAAGGTCCAAATGGCAAACTTCTAAATACATATTTTACCACTGTAAGAATAATGAGGTTGGCTGGGTGTGGTGGCTTACCCCTGTAATCTCAGCATTTGTGGGAGGCCAAAGTGAAAAGACTGCTTGGTGTTAGTAGTCCAAGGCCAGCCTGGGCAACATAGCAAACCTCATCTCTACTAAAAAAAAAAAAAAAAATTAGCCATATGTGGTGGTACCCACCTATAGTCCTAGCTACTCGGGAGGCTGAGGTGGGAGGATGGCTTGAGCCTGGGAAGTTAAGGCTGCAGTGAGCGATGATCTTGCCACTATATTCCAGCGTGAGTGACAGAACAATACCCTGTCTCAAAAAAATAAATATAAATAAAAAAGAAAAGTCTAAAAAGAAAATAAAGGCCAGGCACGATGGCTCATACCTGTAATCCCAGCACTTTTGGAGGCCAAGGTGGGCAGATCACCTGAGGTCGGGAGTTGGAGTTCAGCCTGATCAACATGGAGAAACCCCATCTCTTAGTAGCCAGGCGTGGTGGCACATGCCTGTAATCCCAGCTACTAGGGAGGCTGAGGCAGGAGAATCGCTTGAACCCAGAGGTGGAGGTTGTGGTAAGCCAAGATCGCACCATTGCACTGCAGCCTGGGCAACAACAGCGTAACTGCATCTCAAATAAATAAATAAATAAATGATAAAAACAATGAGGTCATATTGACTTAGAATGGGCTGTAAATTCAATCACTTGTTTCCTTAGAAGAAAAGACACAGAGGCAAAGAGAAACACACAGAGAGGAGAATACCTCATGAAAATGGAGACCGAGATTGGTGCAATGTGTCTACAAGCCAGGGAATGCCAACGTGGCCAGCAACCACCAGAAGCTGGGAGAGAGGCATGGAACAGAGTCCTCGGAGCCTCCAGAAGGAACCAACCCTGTTGATACCTTGACCGAAGACGTCCAGCCTCCAGAACTGTGACAGAATTAATTTCTGTTGTTTAAAGCCATTCAGTTTGTGGTAATTTGTTACATCAGCCCTGAACAGCGAATATAGATGACCCAGGTTTAAATCCTAGTTCTGCCACTTATGAGCATGGGTATATAACTACTGTCTAGAGCCCCAGTTTCCTCATCCGTAAAATAACTTCATACGATTATTAAGAAGATCAAATGAGATACAAATATAAATTCTTAACAGTGTTGGTATGTTAATCATTCAGTAAATATGAGTTATTTACAACAATTTCCATAGTGAGAGTAACACAGAGAAATGAGAATTGACTTAGCAGAGAATGGCTTGGCAAACCTGTATGCCAACAAAATTTGCTTGGAAATCAAAAGTATTTACTTCAGACTGGGCGCAGTGACTCACACCTGTAATCCCTGCACTTTGGGTAGATCACTTGAAGTCAGGAGTTTGAAACCAGCCTGGCCAACATGGTGAAACCCCATCTTTACTAAGGGAGGGGACCACCCCTCATATTGCCTTATGCCCAATTTCTGCCTCCAAAGAAAGAAGTAAAAACTAAAAGGCAGAAATGAAATCCACAGTCAGACAGCCCAGTGCCACACCCTGGGCCTGGTAGTTAAAGATCGACCCCTGACCTAATCGGTTATGTTATCTATAGATCACAGGCATTGTATAGAAAAGCACTGTGAGAATCCCTGTCCTGTTCTGTTCCGTTCTAATTACCGGTGCATGCAGCCCCCAGTCACGTACCCACTGCTTGCTCAATCAATCATGACCCTCTCACGCAGACCCCCTTAGAGTTGTGAGCCCTTAAAAGGGACAGGAATTGCTCACTCGGGGAGCTCGGTTTTTGGAGACTTGAGTCTTGCCGAAGCTCCCGGCTGAATAAAGCCCTTCCTTCTTTAACTCGGTGTAAGGGGTTTTGTCTGCAGCTTGTCCTGCTACACTACTAAAAACACACAAAAAATTAGCTGGGTATGGTGGTGTGCACCTGTAATCCCAGCTACTCAGGAGGCTGAGGCAGGAGAATTGCTTGAACCCGGGAGGCTGAGGTTGCAGTGAGCCCAGATCTTGCCACTGCACTCCAGCCTGGGTAACAGAGTGAGACCCCATCTCAAACGAAAAAAAAAAAAAAAAAAGAAAGAAAGAAAGAAAAAAAGAATTTACTTCAAGGAAAATTTACTTTCCCATTCTCATTATGGAAAAAAGTGTGGGGGAAATATGTTATTTGAGCTAGCATCACTGAAATGGATATGAAAGTTGGATGATTTCTCAGGCTCTGAGAAGTTTAGAGAAATTGACAAGCTCATCAACCTCCCCCTTTCTCTTGATAAAAGAAAAACTTCAGCTGAATTAAATTTAAAGGAGTTTAATTGAGCAATGAACGATTTGTCAATCAGGCAGCCTTCCCAGCCAGAGCAGGCTCAGAGACTCCAGTGCAGCCACGTGGTGGAAGATGATTTATGGACAGGAAAAGGAAAGTGACCTACAGAAAATGGAAGCGAGGTACAGAAACAGCTGGATTGCATTATTTGAGCATGGTTCGAACAGTTGGTTACATTTGATTGGCCAAAACTTGATATTTGTCACAAGTGTAGGCTACGGTCTGTTTACACCTCCACTTGTTATGGTTCACGATGTACAGAAAAACCTTTAGGTCGAACTTAAAATATTTAGGAGACAGTTTTAGGCTCAACTTAATTTAACACTGACATACCTACCCGTAAGCCCACTTGGGCTCTTACACTTAGAAGAGAGCCCTGTTCTTACATTCTAAGGGTGTTTTTTCTGCCCAGCGGCACGGGCAAGGAAGGTACCTCAGCTGCACAGGTTCAAGCTCCTCAGGAGCTCTATGCAAATTCGAGACCCTGCTGGGATACCCACAAAGCCAGAATCGCTTGCTGCAGGACTAAACAGGGAGTGTATTTGATTTTTTTTTTTTTTTTTTTTGGTGATAAATGGGGAAAAACAATGCATTTTTTCAAGAAGCAGTCCAATACCCTGATGTACTATAAAATGGAGTATAATCCATAAGAGAGTGGGAGGCACCAGGAATGGACTGGGTGGGGTAGCAACAGCTGTTGTCTATCATCTATGGTTAGATTAGCTGTTATCTCTATCAACACTTCCATTGCCATCATTGTCATCACCAGCGTTAATATGCCCTCCTCCTACAGGGGCTGTATTGGACTGGTAAAATGTGCATGCTTTTTGGTGCTTGCAACAACTGACAGATAGGAATTCACAGGTCTGTCTGTACTGAACTCTCCAGGATTCTCCAGACTAACGTTCTCTACCTCATCATTTAGCACGCTATTGGATATTGTGTGTTGAATTGCTTGCCAACTGTTCCACAGAGATCAGCCTCATCCACCTGTGTTAGTTTTCCTTTCATTGCTCTTAGGATAAAACACAAACTCCTTACTATGCCCACCAGGCTCCATCCTCTCACTCCGGCTCCCTCTGGCCACGGCACCCCTTGCCCTGCATTCCAGCCGCATGGCCATCTTTTAGTTCCACTTGGCCTTTCTTACTCAAACTTCATCTCTTAGTTTAAAAGTTATTTGTTTCGAGAAGCATTCCCTGAATCCCTCGGGTAGGATGTCTGCCTATTCCTTCTTGAAACAATAGTGGTAAAATACATATAACATAAAATTTACCGTCTTAACTATTTTTATTTATTTATTTATTTAATTTATTTTTTTTTGAGAAGGAGTCTCACTCTGTCACCCAGGCTAGAATGCAGTGGTGCGATCTCTGCTCACTGCCACCTCTACCTCCCGGGTTCAAGCAATTCTCCCGCCTCAGCCTCCCAAGTAGCTGGGACCACAGGCTTGCGCCACCACGCCCAGCTAATTTTTTGTATTTTAGTAGAGACAGGGTTTCACCATGTTGGCCAGGCTGGTCTCGAATTCCTGACCTCAAGTGATCCACCCGCCTCGGCCTCCCAAAGTGCTGGGATCACAGGCATGAGCCACCAAGCCCAGCCTAATTATTTTTAAAGGTATAGTTCAGTAGGGTTAAGTACATTCACATTGTTATGCAACCAATCTCCACAACTCTTTACATCTTGGAAAACTGAAACTCTATACCATTAAACAACAAATCTCCATTCACCCTCTCCCCAGCCCCTGGCAATCACCATTCTACCTTCTGGAACTTGACTATTCTAATTACCTGTTATAAGTAGAATCATACCATAGTTGTCTTTTTGTGGCTGGATTATTTTACTTAGCATAATGTCCGGAAGATTCACCCATGTTGTAGCATGTAGCAGAATTTCCTTCCTTTTTAAGGCAGAATAATATTCTGTTGTACGTATAGACCACATTTTGTTTATCCACTGTCATCTGTCAGTGGACACTTGTGTTGCTCTCACCTTTTGGCTGTTGTGATTAATGCTGTTAGAACATGAGTGTACAGCTGGGTGCGGTGGCTCACGCCTGTAATCTCAGCACTTTGGGAGGTCGAGGCAGGCAGATTACCTGAGGTCAGGAGTTCAAGACCAGCCGGGCCAACATGGCAAAACCCTGTCTCTACTAAAAATACAAAAATTAACGGGGCATGGTGGTATGTGCTACTTGGGGGGCTGAGGCAGGAGAATCACTTGAACCCAGGAGGCAGGGGTTGCAGCAAGCCGAGATTGCACCACTGTACTTTTTGAGACCCTGCCTCAAAAAAAAAAAAAAAAAAAAAAGAACATGGGTGTACAAATATCTCTTCGAGACACTGCTTTTAATTCTTTTGGGTATAAGAGGTGAGCCGTTTGGGAGGTGGTTACACTATGAGGACTTTGCTGTCAAGGACAGGTTTAGTACCTTTATAAAAGGGCTTAAGGGAGCAAGTTCATTCCTTTTGTTCTTCTGTCTTTTCTGCCATAAGGGGACACAGCATTTGTTCCATTTCCCCTTCTGCTATGTGAGGATGCAGCAGTAAGGTGCCATCTTGGAAGCAGAGCGTGAGCCTTCATCAAATCTGCTGGTGTGGTTGTTACAGAGGGTCCTGCTCCCAGAGCTCGCAAGATGGTGGTGGGCCCCTTCCAAAATGGCGGCGGGCCACTTCCAAGATAGCGGCAAGCTTGGTGTTCTCTGACCTGGGGTTCTTGGCCTCATGGATTCCAAGGAATGGAATCTTGGGCCAGCGGTGAGTGTCATAGCTCTATTAGAAGCCCTGGGTCACGGAAGAGAACCGTGGAACCCAGTGACTAGTGTTCAGCCCCATTAGGACAAACCCAGGCACTTAGCCATGCAGAAAAAATGGCAAGCCTTTGGCCCGATGGGGAGTGGCAATGGGCGTCTCTCTGGATCAGGAGCACAGCGGACACCCTGCCGGATCCGGAGGGGTGGAAGTCAGAGGCCGGTCCGTGACAGCGGCAAACAACAGTAGTGGATGGGGAGCGAAAGGTCAGCTCCAGCTGTAACAAACACGGACCAGAAGAATGCAGTTGCAAGATTTAATAGAGTGAAATAGAGTGAAAACAGAGCTCCTGTACAAAGGGGGAGGACCCAGAGAGGGTAGCCCTTGCCAGCTGGAATGCCTGCGTTTGTATCCCGATCCTTGTCCCTCCCGCTGTGCTCTCAGGCAATAGATGATTGGCTATTTCTTTACCTCCTGTTTTTGCCTAATTAGCATTTTAGTGAACTCTCTGATTGGCAGGGTGTGAGCTAAGTTGCAAGCCTGGTGTTTAAAGGTGGATGCGGTCACCTTCCCAGCTAGGCTTAGGGATTCTTAGTCAGCCTAGGAAATCCAGCTTAGTCCTGTCTCTCACTGTGATCTTGAACCTCCCAGCCTCCAGAACTGTGAGAAATACATTTCTGTTGTTTATAAATTACCCAGTCTAGGTATTTTGTTATAGCACCAGGAACAGATTAAGATAGAGGATATTTTGTTGCAGTTAAGTCCAAGGCACAGATAGCTTTTTTCTTTTTTCTTTTACTTTTTTTTTTTTCTCAAGACAGAGTCTTGCTCTGTCGCCCAGGCTGGAGTGCAATGGCTCCATCTCAGCTCACTGCAACTTCTGCCTCCTGGGTTCAAGCGATTCTCCTGCCTCAGACTCCTGAGTAGCTGGGATTACAGGCACGCACCAGCACGCCCAGCTAATTTTTTTCTTTTTTCTTTTCTTTTCTTTTTTTTTTTTTTGTGAGACAGAGTTTCGCTCTTGTTGCCCAGGCTGGAGTGCAATGCCGCGATCTCGGCTCTCGTGATCTTGGCTCTCCACAACCTCTCCCTCCCGAGTTCAAGCGATTCGCCTGCCTCAGCCTCCCAAGTAGCTGGGATTACAGGCATGTGACACCACACCCGGCCAATTTTGTATTTTTAGTAGAGAAGGGGTTTCTCCTTGTTGGCCAGGCTGGTCTTGAACTCCTGACCTCAGGTGATCCACCCACCTCGGCCTCCCAAAGTGCTAGGATTAGAGGAATGAGCCACTGCACCTGGCCTAATTTTTTGTATTTAGTAGACACCGGGTTTCACCATGTTGGCCAGGCTGGTCTCAACTCCTGACCTCATGATCCTACCACCTCACCTTCCAAAGTGCTGGGATTACAGGCGGAACCACTGCGTCACTTCTGCTCGTAGATAGCTTTTAATCAGCAATGCGCATCAGTCAACGTTAGCCTCCCAGACCGCATATCCAAAAAAAACCAGAAACAAAACCAAAAAAAACACAATTTTGTGTTTTTTTTTTTTTGAGACAGAGTTTCACTCTCTAGCCAGGCTGGAGTGCAGTGGCGTGATCTCAGCTCACAGCAACTCTGCCTCCTGGGTTCGCCGCATTCTCCCACTTCAGCTCTCCTGGAGTAGCTGGGACCACAGGCATGTGCCACCCATGCCCAGCCAATTTTTGTAGGTTTTAGAAGACAGGGTTTCACCCATGCTGGCTGAATGGTCTGGATGTCCTGACCTCAGACTCCACCCCAGCCTCCCAAAGTGTTGGGATTACAGGCGTGAGCCACCGCGCCCGGCCAATGTATCTAAATATTTAGAAGTTGCAAACTGCTAAATAATTTTTTGCCCTCTACCTTGTCAAATATATTGTCATTAACAAATCTAAAAATCTGTGTAAATCTGTGGTTTTTATATGACTAAAAGTTGGCACTATATCAAAGCCAACTGAATTGAATTATTATTGCCATGAAAGAGTGTTCTTCTAATGGGCATGAGGTGTTTGGATCAGCAACTAAGATGTACACGGCCGGGCACGGTGGCTCACGCCTGTAATCCCAGCACTTTGGGAGGCTGAGGCGGACGGATCACGAGGTCAGGAGATTGAGATCATCCTGGCTAACACGGTGAAACTCTGTCTCTACCAAAACTACAAAAAAAATTAGCCAGGCGGCCGGGCGCGGTGGCTCAAGCCTGTAATCCCAGCACTTTGGGACCGAGGTGGGTGGATCACGAGGTCAGGAGATCGAGACTATCCTGGCTAACATGGTGAAACCCCGTCTCTACTAAAAATACAAAAAAAAAACTAGCCGGGCGTGGTTGCGGGCGCCTGTAGTCCCAGCTACTCAGGAGGCTGAGGCAGGAGAATGGCGTGAACCTGGGAGGCGGAACTTGCAGTGAGCCGAGATTGGGCCACTGCACTCCAACCTGGGCGACAGAGTGAGACTCTGTCTCAAAAAAAAAAAAAAAGTACATAATTCATCAACCTTATTAAGATATAATTGACAAGTAAAAAATTGTATATATTTAGGGTATACAATGTGATGTTTTGATCTATGTACACATTGTCAGATGATTAAATTAAGCGTAACATATTGATCACTTGGTACTTAAACAATTTTTTTGGAGTGAGAACATTTAAGATCTCTCAGGAATGTTTAAGTATATAATGTGTTGTTATCAACCATAGTCACCATGTTGTACCATAATCTCGATAACTTATTCTTCCTGTCTAATTGAAACTTTGACCACCTTGACTAACATCTCTTAATTCCTCTCTTACCCCTCAATCTCCTAGCAATCTCCCTCAATCTCCTAGCAACCATGAGTTCAATATTTCATAACATTTATTTTTCTTATTTTTGTTTCATCAAAATCATTATTTTGTTATATTCACAATTTTTACATAATTGTGCTTTATGGATTTTAGTGATCTTTAACAATTTCTTTTAGAGATGGGGTCTCACTCTCTATGTTGCCCGGGCTGGCATTAGACTCCTGGGCTGGAATGACCCTCCTACCTCAGCCTCCCTAGCAGCTGGGACTACAGGTGTATGCCGTCACACTCAGTTGATTTTTAACAAATTGAGTGTACTTTAATTACAAAATCTAATGAAAGTACAGTTGACCCTTGAATCACATGGGTTTGAACTGCATAGATCCACTCATATGTGGATTTTCTCGCACCCTCTGCCACCCATGAGAAAGCAAGACCAACCCTTCCTTTTCTTCCTCCTCCCCCTCCTCAGCCTACTCAATGTGAAGATGATGATGAAGACCTTTATGATAATCCACTCCCACTAATAAGCAGTAGATATATTTTCTCTTCCTGTGATTTTCTTGATAACACTTTCTTTTCTCTAGCTTACTGTATTGTAAGAATACAGTATGTAATACATATATAAAATATGTGTTAATTGACTGTTGATGTTATTGTTAAGGCTTCCAGTCAACCGCAAGCTATGAGTTAAATTTGTGGGGAGTCAAAAGTTTTACATGGATTTTCAACTGCATGAGCAGTTGGCGCTCCTAAGTTCTGCATTGTTCAAGGTTCAGCTGTAAATGTTAAAAAGTGAAAAATCAAAATTATTTTTCACATGTTTTCAAATTGTTTTCTAAAAATTCAAAATTTGCAAAAGCAAAAGGTAAAATACGAATTATAATTAAAATGTGTAAAGATTTCAAAATAAAAATACTTTAGGCTGGGTGTGATGGTTCACATTTGTAATCTCAGCACTTTGGGAGGCCGAGGAGGGTGGATCACCTGAGGTCAGGAGTTCGAGACCAGCCTGGCCAACATGGTGATACCCCCTTTCTTTTTTTTCTTTTTTCTTTTCTTTTTTTTGAGATGGAGTCTCACTCTGTCGCCCAGGCTGGAGCGCAGTAGTGCAATCTTGGCTCACTGCAAGTTCCACCTCCCGGGTCCACGCCATTCTCCTGCCTCAGCCTCCCGAGTAGCTGGGACTACAGGCACCCGCCACCATTCCTGGCTAATTTTTTTGTAGTTTTTAGTAGAGACGGGGTTTTACCATGTTAGCCAGGATAGTCTAGATCTCTTGACCCTGTGATCCGCCCGCCTCGGCCTCCCAAAGTGCTGGGATTACAGGCGTGAGCCACCGCGCCCGGCGTGAAACCCTCTTTCTACTAAAAATACACAAATTAGCCAGGCATGGTGGTATGCACCTGTAGTCCCAACTGCTCAGGAGACTGAGGCATGAGAATCACCTGAACTAGGCAGGCAGAGGTTGCCGTGAGCCAAGATCGTGCCACAGCACTCCAGCCTGGGTGACAGATATTCTGTCTCAAAATAAATAAATAAAAATAAAAATAATTTAAGTAGAGACAATATTTTTATTTTCTTTGTTTGTAAGTTTAATTACATCTTACTCAATGTTTTCATAAAAATAAAACTATTTGCAATTCTAGCATTCTATGTCCATCCAGTTGCCAATATTAAAGAATTAGTATCACTGAATTAGTATCATGGTATTTATACTCCTACAAATATACGTTTGTAAATTTAGAGTAATATGAGTTGTTTAATATTGTAGAATTGTTCTCGGCTGTCATGTGCAACATTTGGAAAACTGTGCTAACTTATGAGTAGCTTTGGAATCACTAATTGGAACAGAGAGAAGCAAGAAATGATGCTTTGTTATGCAAGAATCTATGGCATTTATGCAGCCTGAGAGGGAGTTTTTGACAAATAATTTGGAATTTTTACCTTCACTTAAAGCTTCTGCTTTTCAAGTCTTCTCAGCACTTTGAAGGAGGGTCTGTTGCAGATGTTGGCAGTGGCAAAATTCACAGATGTTAATGGTGCTGGGATGCAGTTGTCCTATGAGGGAATTAGGCAGGATAGTGGGGAAACACATCCCTGGGGCCTGAGTGAGGTCAATCTGAATGCTGTGTGAGGCCCTTTAATACGTGGGCTAGGCAGAACCCTCTAGCTGGGACTTCCAGCCCACACTTCTGAGTCTGCTTCTCCAAGGCTCCGATATGAGTTTATGCCGATGGCAATTGCTTTTCTAATTAGCATAGTGAATGTTGGAGATGGTGTTCTATTGCTGAAATCAGTGGCTTGTTGTTAGGTTGATGGATTCTAGAAATGGGCTCCTGGTGAAATTGTAGGTACTCAGCATTTGTGAGTTGGTTGGAATATTTTAAAGACCTCCTACCTTACATGAACAGAGAGTAAGAATGTAATGAGTTTATAACCTATACACATCGGAGGGGTTCCTGAGGCTTGATTCTGAAGGGGCCCAAAATATACTACAGCAACATATGCTACTTTGCTATATTGATGATCTTGAGCTGAAGACAAGTGAGAAACAGCAGACACAGGAAGAGCTCTCTGCCCTCCCCATATCTGCCTAAGAGCAGGGCATAACTTTCTCAAGAGAAAGTGCTTTCCTTGCACCAGGAAAAGGAGCACAGCTCTCATCACCAGCAATGGAGAGTCGACAACAAGACGAATCTACATAAACATACCTTACTAAAATAATCTTAATCTTCCATTAGTTTCCTCTATATATTTCCTAGTCACTTTCCCACAACTTATCATCTCTAGTAGTCCAAACCCCTTTTCCTTTGTCTAGTCAGTTCCCACAGTTTGTCACCCTTTGCTAGAATGGTATATATGACCCTGTGTGTAAATGCTGCTTTGGATTTCTACTTCTTTTTTGTGAAACCTCTGTGCATGTAACCATAACATCAATAAAAATTATGTCTTGTCTTCTGTTAATCTGTCTTTTGTCAGTTTGACTCACAGGCGCCAGTCACTGAACCAAAGAGGATAGAGGGAAATTTTGTTTCTCCTACATGACTTTTTCTTAGTTAAAAATTTTAATGTTAATGGTCTAAATAAATTGTTTTAAACTTATAGTCGTCATTCTATGGAGAATTCCATGTGTAAAATTTTATAAAGAAGGACTAGACATGTGATCACCTCCAGTGACTAATAGGGAGTCTGCAGAACCCACAGCATTAGCTAGCAGGTAGTGATTGAAATTTTCAAAGGCTCTGGCAGTGAGAGTCAAGTGGACAGCAATCCAGGCTGACTCTTGTGCATTTTAGTGTATCGGGAGCTTGATATCCTGTACTGTTTTTAAGCATTCCAGTATTGACAAAGATTCTACTTTACCATGGCCTAGGCAACCAACGGCACTGGCAACCGATGGCACTGTGCCAAAAGCTGGCAATGCTGCCTGGGGGTAATTTTCACTCCCAGTGCTGTAGGCTCACTTGCTCGGTCTCCAGCTCCTGCAGCGGCAGTACTGCTCATATGTCTTGTTCATGTGAACATCCCTGAGCCCTAGCCCCGTGCTTGGCACACAACAGGCACTCAGTTAAGATTTTTAATGTTGCAATTGAGCAAATTTGACTTTTACTCCCTTCCACCCAACAGCTCTCTCACACCTGCGGGCTTTTCTCTTAAGGGAGCAAACTCCACCCCTCCTCCCTCACCCCCATCCCCACTGCCACCCCATTGCCCTAGTTCTCTCCAAGACCCTTGGGACAGATCCCATTCAAACCTGCTTACTTTCGTCTACTCCCCAATAGTTAAAACTTCCACCTTCTGGGTGGAGCTGAATTTAGCTAGGAAGATAGCAACCTGATAAAAACATAAGTCACTCTAAAGTTTTACCCTCCTGTGGGAGTATTTGCATTTTAAAAGGTAGTTTGGTGTTGGAAATACTTTGCTAGATAGGCCCTGGGTAAGAGGGAGTTTTAAGCCTGAGGGACTTCCTCCTTCACCTTATTTAACCCAGGCTGTTGGGATTATAAATGAATCCACCCAAACCTCCAACCGTACTCAAGGCATGGTAGTGCATGGACAGCACCTGGGAGCTTGTTAGAGGTGCAGGGTCCACCTCAGGCTACTGGAGCCCACTGTACTGATTGAGAATCTGTATTTACCTTCAAGTTTGAGACCACTGAGTCTCCATCCTGTGTTCCCGGAGCATATAACGATGCACTCCCACAGGTGAAAACAATGGGTGTCTTGGTTCCTCACTTGGGAGAACTCTGTGATCCTTGCGCTACGGTTATATATTTTATCAGTAGTTTTCAATTTATTTATTTATTTTTTTTGAGACAGAGTCTTGCTCTGTCACTCAGACTGGAGTGTACTTGTGTGCATATAGCTTGCTGTAACCTCGAACTCCTAGGCTCAAGTCATCCTCCCACGTGAGCCTCCAGGGAGCTGGGATTACATGTGTGCCACCACACTCGCTAGTTTTAAAATTTTTTGTAGAGGTGGAGCCTTGCTATTATTACCAGAAAGGGGTCCCAATCCCGATCCCAACAGAGGGTTTATGGATCTTGCGCAAGAAAGAATTTGGGGCGAGCTCATGCAGTAAAGTGAAAGCAAGTTTATTAGAGAAGTAGAGAAACAAGAGACTAGCTACGCCACAGACAGAGCAATGGTATGGGTTGCTCAACTGAGTACACTTATGGTTATTTCTTGATTATATGCTAAACAATAGGTGGATTAATAATGAGATTTCTGGGAAAGGGGTGGGCAGTTCCTGGAACTAAGGGTTCCTCCCTCTTTTAAACCATATAGGGTAATTTCCAGACATTGCCATGGCATTTGTAAACTATCATGGTGTTGGTGGGAGTGTCTTTCAGAATACTAATGCATTATAATTAGCATGTAATGAGCAGTGAGGATAACCAGAGATCACTTTTGTTGGCGTTTTTGTTTTGGTGGGGTTGGCGGTTTTCTTTACTGCATCTTTTTTTATCAGCAGGATCTTTAAAAAATTAGATTTTTAAAATTAAAAAAAAAATTTAAACTAGCTGAGTGTTTTAAATTTTTTTGAATTAAAAAAAAGATGTAAATTCCCGGGCTCAAGTCTGAGCAACAGAGCAAGACCCTCAAATAAACTTGGCATCTTACGATACCAGTCCTGATGACCTCCTATCTCATCCTGTGACTAAGAATGCCTAGCCTCCTGGAAATGCAGCCCACTAGGTCTCAGCCTTATTTTACCCAGTCCCATTCAACATGGAGTCGCTGAATGGCTCTGGCGCTATGTTTCCTAGGCTGGTCTGGAACTCCTGGCCTAAAGTGAGCCTCCCACCTTGGCCTCCCAAAGTGCTGGGATTACAGGCATGAACCACTGCACCCAGCCTCAAAGTTTCAAATTTTTACTGTGCATGAGCCTCATTAGAGGGCACTAGTTAAAAATGCAGATCGCTCTGAGAGTCTGACTCAGTAGGTCTGGGATAAGGCCCAGGAATTTGCATTTTTTTTTTTTTTTTTTTTGAGACAAAGTCTGGCTCTGTCGCCCAGGCTAGAGTGCAGTGGTGCGATCTCGGCTCACTGCAACCTCCGCCTCCCAGGTTCACACCATTCTCCTGCCTCAGCCTCTCGAGTAGCTGGGACTACAGGTGCCCGCCACCACACCCGGCTAATTTTTTGTATTTTTAGTAGAAACAGGGTTTCACCATGTTCACCAGGATGGTCTCGATCTCCTGACCTTGTGATCCGCCCGCCTCAGCCTCCCAAAGTGCTGGGATTACAGGTGTGAGCCACCGCACCCTGCCTGGAATTTGCATTTTTAACAGACAACTCAGGTGACTCCTAGGAAGTTGCATTTTTAACAAGCGACTCAGGTGACTCTAGTTTCACACTCTGAGGAATCTAGTCCTTAATCTGGTCCAGCCAGGCAGGGTGATTCATGAGGACTGCAGAGTATGCCACACTGAAGCCTGCCTGAGGAAATGCTGGGACTCGCCTGGAGCTTCCCTTAAAAGCCCTAAATGTATAGTCTAAAGTCCTTGTTATTTACAGACTGGATCTTCTGCCTGTTGCCGGCTAAGGAAATATGAGAACTTCACATTTCAGGGTTGGTTTAAGGCAAGTAATTGGAAGTTATGTTTACCACCTGGGTATCTGTTTTACTCTCTGCAAAAGAAATGCGATTTTTTCCCCCACCGCCTGGCCTCTGTTTCTCCGTGGCTTTCCCTCCTGCCCCTGGGACCCACCCTTGGACTGTTCACACTTTCGGAAGCCTGGGGAATGGCTGCTGACTACAGCGGGCGAAAGCTTTGCAGGTGGTTGATAGGGAAGGAGATGGAATTGCATCAGTTTGTTGGTCTCTTCTGAGTTATTACGGAAAATGAAATCGTTGGCTGTGGGGAATTAATTGAATATGATGAGCCCAGAACTACTAAGAAAATACCTGTCCCGAGATGTTCTGGAAAGGAACGCTGCAGATTGCATTTCCAATTTGCCATTCTTTCCCTAGGGTTTTGGCCAGTAGGACTGCTGAGACAAAGGGTAAATGTGGTGACACATTAGGTGACGCTAGCATACATATATTTGCAGAGAGCACAGATAGACAACACGTGCCATTTGTGGGCTGTTCCTGAGCGTGTTTAAATGAAGAATCAATGTGTCAGGATTGTTCACGCTGCAATTCTGAAGACTGTGATTGTTTCTTAGGCTTTGGGTGTCTTTCGTAAAAAGACTGTTGAATATTCCAGAATGTGTGTTCTATTAGGAATGTGATAATTGCAACCATGTGTGATGTGGCAGTTCTTTCACCTGATGAGAGGACCTGGGAGAACAAAGACAGCTAGGAAGTTCATGTGTATTTGTTATACAAATTAATACAAACTAATTGTATTAATTGTTGCTTACTAATTAAGCAAATTCCTGACATTCTGTCTCACCCAACACTGGGCTGAGATGTAGTCATCTGTGCCTCTTGACGTTTGTCCTGTGGTGTCTTTTTCTCAGCGAGGAAGGCAGTTACTGTTTTATGAAAATGTCTAAAATGGTCACATTTTAGATGTCCTCATACAGCAGGGGAAATCTCATTTGTTTGAACACCTCTGCCCAGTCCTTCCTTGTAAGCCCCAAATGGTGCCTTGGCCTTCCCCTTGATGGATTCATTGTGTTGATTTAAGCCAATGTGGCAGAAAATCTGATGTCATCTGCAGCTGCTACACTGAGATTCAAAGAAGCAGCCATTAACCCTTACAAAGATCCACATGACGGCACTATGGCCTTTCCAATATTCTGTGTGTCAATAACCATCGTGTGAGTCAGATTTCTGTATTGTCTTTAACATTTATTGGGCATTGGCAAAGGAGCTTTTAGCTCTTGCGTACGTTTAATAAATACACTTTTACTGAGGCCCTGCAATGTGCCAGGCAAGTATGGAAACTCAGCTATGTCTGTAGTCTCCCTCATCTCTAGGTGCCTTAGGAAGCCCCCAGGCTTTAGGAAACCTTTTGGTCCATGAGCCCCGGGGAAGGAATTTCGCTTCTAGGAAAGGCACTGGGAACCCTTGATGTGCCCCTGCCAGGAAGCTCTCTCTCACACTCCCGCCGAGAGCCCTCCCAGAATCCCCAGAGGAGGATTCTGGCATGGACAGTGATGCCATGGGGCAGTTGCTGTGGTAACAGGAGTCCTCATGCTGTTGGAGTAGGGTCTGGGGGTCCTTAGGACTCTTTTTTTTTTTTAAGACCAAGTCTTGCTCTTTCACCCAGGCTGGAGTGCAGTGGGGCGATCTCGGCTCACTGCAAGCTCCGCCTCCCGGGTTCACGCCATTCTCCTGCCTCAGCCTCCCAAGTAGCTGGGACTACAGGCGCCCTGTACCACGCCTGGCTAATTTTTTGTATTTTTAGTAGAGACGGGGTTTCACCGTGTTAGCCAGGATGGTCTCGATCTCCTGACCTTGTGATCCGCCCGCCTCGGCCTCCCAAAGTGCTGGGATTACCAGCGTGAGCCACCGCGCCCGGCCAGGACTCATTCTTAGAGGTCAGGAGGAGGCCCCCAAGCCTGATCTCTTATATTGAAGTTTTTGGATACCCTCAATGGCTACTTTTTTTTTCTCCCATACTAAAGGCAATTCTGAAATTTATTTCAGTTTTAGGAACTAACATTTTATTGGATGGGTATAGTGGCTTATGCTTATAATCCCAGCATTTTGGGAGGCCAAGGTGGGAAGATCACTTAAGCCCAGAAGTTTGAGACCAGCCTGGGCAACATAGGAGACCTTATCTCTACCAAAAAAAAAAAAAAAAAAAAAAAAAAAATTAGATGGAATCTTTCAGTTCTTTTTTTTTTTTTTTTTTTTTTTTTTTTTGAGACAGAGTCTTGCTCTGTTGCCTGGGCTGGGGTGCAGTGATGTGATCTCAGCTCACTGCAACCTCCGAACCTCCACCTCCCGGGTTCAAGTGATTCTTTTGCCTCAGTCTCCGGAGTAGCAGGGATTACAGGCATGTGCCATCATGCCCAGCAAATTTTTTATAGTTTTAGTAGAGATGGGGTTTCACCGTATTAGCCAGGGTGGTCTTGATCTCCTGACCTCGCGATCTGCCCACCTCAGCCTCCCAAAGTGCTGGGATTACAGGTGTGAGCCACTACGCCTGGCCTCAGTTCTTTTAAAATTTGTCTAGCAGGCTTTCCAGTCTTCACTGGAAAGCCCCCTAAAGAAAAGATTTAGTAGGGCATAGTGGTGCTTGCTTGTAGTACCAACTACTCAGGATGCTAAGGTGAGATCTCTGAGCCCCTGGAGGTTGAGGATACAATGGGCTAGGATTGCACACCTGCGCTCCTGCCTGGGAGAGAGATACCCTGTCTCTAGAAAACAAATTATTTTAAAAAAAAGAAAAAGAAAAGAAAAAACCCCAAACCATTTTATTGACTGCAGTTAGAAATACAAAAATCTAGATCCTTCTTATGTTTTTTTTTTTTTTTGAGACTGAGTCTGGCTCTGTCGCCCAGGCTGGAGTGCAGTGGCCGGATCTCAGCTCACTGCAAGCTCCGCCTCCCGGGTTTCCGCCATTCTCCTGCCTCAGCCTCCCGAGTAGCTGGGACCACAGGCGCCCGCCACTTCGCCCGGCTAGTTTTTTGTATTTTTTAGTAGAGATGGGGTTTCACCGTGTTAGCCAGGATGGTCTCGATCTTCTGACCTCGTGATCCGCCCGTCTCGGCCTCCCAAAGTGCTGGGATTACAGGCTTGAGCCACCGCGCCCGGCCCTTCTTATGTTTTAAGTTGAATGTAAGAATTCTATTCTAGCTATCATACTAGCATGTTTCAACAATCAAGTTTAAGGGGACTTTGAATTATGTTTGTTCCAATTCATAAACTTAGTTAATTGAACTCCTTTATGTATTTTAAACTGCACTTATAAATTTAACACATTATATTTCCTTTTTCAGTACCTAAATGATCTGACAAAGTTTTTAAGCATTTAAGTAGTTTTTACAAATATAATAAACATATAAATATTGTGGACCTTAAGTGCTTTTTAAATGTTTCAGTAGTGTATAAGCACTTGGTAAGATTTCAACTTAACATCATAAGCCTAAATCACTTATCAACTACACATTCTGAACTGGAATTATAAAGCTGAACTGTTATTCTAATTGGCTATATTATCTTAAACATTGTAAAGTTTTAAAACACCAAATGTATCAGCTGAGTTCCTAACACAAAAATATTTGCCTTTAATTTTATTTTTTGATTTTTTTTAGACAGAGTCTTGCTCTGTTGTCCAGGCTGGAGGGCAGTGGCATAATCTCGGCTCACTACAACCTCTGCCTCCTGGGTTCAAGCAATTCTCCTGCCACAGCCTCCCGACTAGCTGGGATTACAGGCGCACCACTATGCCCGGCTAATTTTGTATTTTTAGTAGAGATGGGGTTTCACCATGTTGGCCAGGCTGGTCTCAATTCCTGACCTCAAGTGATCCACCAGCCTTGGCCTCCCAGAGTGCTGGGATCACTGGCATGAGCCACAGCTCCCGCCCACAATTTTTATACTAGATTCTTATACTAGATTCTAAATCTTCCTAGGATTGAAAGGTGTTGACCCATTACACAAACTGTTGTGTGCTTAGAGCAAGTTTGGGAATATGTTCTCAGACTTGACTGATGAAGGTGGGAGAATTCAGCGGGCACCCTGCGAGCATTCCTGTTGTACATCCTGATGGGGCACGTAGAGCCCTAGGAACAGTGCATGGCAGGGACCCTGACTCAAGGTGCTCCCACATGGTGGACATCCATGGTGTACTTGAAGAAGCCTGACATGTCCACAGAGGTCATTACATTGTATTTTGTATTTCTTTGGCTCCTAAGGTGATAGAAATGTCTTTTGCATCTAATTCCAAAGGACATTTGAATTGAACTTAAACCTGCATCCTTTCTCACAGAATGTTTCTCTCTTACAACCATGAAACTCTTAGAAGTATTAAAACATGAGGCCCGGCGCGGTGGCTCATGCCTGTAATCCCAGCACTTTGGGAGGCTGAGGCAGGTGGATCATGAGGTCAGGAGATCGAGACCATCCTGGCTAACACTGCCAAACCCCGTCTCTACTGAAAATACAAAAAATTAGCCGGGCATGGTGGCAGGTGCCTGTAGTCCCAGCTACTCGGGAAGCTGAGGCAGGAGAATGGCGTGAACCCGGGAGGCGGAGCTTGCAGTGAGCCGAGATCGCACCACTGTACTCTAGCCTGGGTGACAGAGCGAGATTCCGTCTCAGAAAAAAAAAAAAAAAAGAAGAAGTATTAAAACACGATCTGACTTCTTTCTGCAAATCTCTTTGCTTTGCCTTATTATTTGACTGATGTAGGGGCCAAGGAAAAGCTTCTCCTCTGTACTCTGAAGGTTCACTGAAAATGAACTAACAACAGACAGATTAATAGGAGAAAAGGCCTATAGGTTTGTTTAACATGCCTAGCACGGGGGAATTGCAGAATGATTACCCAATAACCCCATGAGGTCTAGATGCTTCTATACCCATCTTCATAGGAGAAGGGAAGCTGGGGGTGTGTAATAATTTAAGGTGTAGCAAATGACTTTTTAGGGGGAATAAATGCCCCCAGTGTGTAGACAATAGTTAATACATAGTTCTCTTTGGGAATGGAATGGAACCTAAAAACAGTTTGGGATGAAGTTAGTCTGGCTTCCAGGTGTGGTTTGTAATGTTTAGTCTCCTCCTCTGTGATATAAGTTTTAATTTTCTCTGGATAATGAAATTTCAGGGAAGGTGTTGAAGGCAATTGTGTTTCTCTTTGGGGGTCTAGTTTCTAGGTAGATAAGGCGACTTCAGAGAACAACTTCCTTCTGTGCTTTGAGAGAGGCAGAGTATGGAGGAACAGGGCTGAACGAGGTCAGAGAGACCTTGAAGCTATTTGTTTAGTTCTCCAGGTCAAAGCACCAAATTTGGGGTACTGTTTCCTGAGCCCCAACATATTTGACTGATAACTGATGATTTGGACACAACTTCTCATCTACAAATACATCTTGATTACAAATGGAATAATATCAGGCATATAAATGTACATTTTTAACCTACTGCCTGGTGCCCAGGATGCCCAGCTAATGGTGCTTATTATTATTGGAGGTTTTTGAAGGGATTCTCAAACCGTTAAGAAAATCCAGTGGTTGGCTGGGTGCGGTGGCTCACGCCTGTAATCCCAGCACTTTGGGAGGCCAAGGTGGGTGGATCACAAGGCCAGGAGATCGAGACCATCCTGCTAACATGGTGAAACCCTGTCTCTACTAAAAATACAAAAAATTAGTCTGGCATGGTGAGGGGCACCTGTAGTCCCAGCTACTTGGGAGGCTGAGGCAGGAGAATGGCGTGAACCTGGGAGTCAGAGTTTGCAGTGAGCCAAGATCGCACCACTGCACTCCAGCTTGGGCAACAGGGTAAGACTACATCTCAAAAACAAAAACAAAAACAAAAACAAAACAAACACAAAAAAACCCACAAAAGGTCCGGTGGTTACACTAGGTCTTTGACAAATACTGAAAGCTAGACAAGCTATAAAAAAAGAAGAGATATCCCCTGAATGGTAGGTGTGAGAACTCGACAAGAAAGAGGAAATGGATACAAGGGAGAAAATAGGCAGAAAATCACCTATAACCATATAGAGATATTTATATTTAGTAAAATATTTTCAGCTTCAGCTTACACACACAAAAAACCAGTGAAGCATCCGGTTGAATACACGAATATGTCACTGCAGGGAGACGGTGCTTCACAGAGAGATTTTCTTCATAAAGAAATAGAGCCTCGCCTATTCAAAAGCCATTCCATTTAATGCAACACTGCATTGAACAGGGTTCCTTTTCAAGGGGTTCCTATTAGAAGCAAGATTATTATCTTCAGCATTTAGATGGCGTGCTGACTGGGGCCATAACACCAGGGCACTTAGGCGCTCCCATTATCAATGGACAGTATAATCTTTGGAAGTTTAAAATAGCTTTCATGGCTGGGCCCGGTGGCTCACGCTTGTAATCCCAGCACTTTCGGAGGCCGAGGTGGGCGGATTACTTGAGGTCAGAGTTTGAGACCAGCCTGGCCAACATGGTGAAACTCTGTCTCTACTAAAAATACAAAAATTATCTGGGTGTGGTGTCGCACACCTGTAATCCTAGCTACTCAGGAGGCTGAGGCGGGAGAATCACTTGAACACGGGAGGCGGAGGTTCCAGTGAGCCTAGATCGTGCCACTGCACTCCAGCCTCGGCAACAGAGTGAGACTGTTGTCTCAAAAAAAAAAAAAAAAAGTAGTCTAGAGTAGTACCAGCTCCTCTAGAGATTGAGGCAGGAGGATTGCTCTAGAGACTGAGGATGCTTTATGAGGTGTTGAGTTTCTAAGTGCTTAGACATATTTGAATAGATTCTGGGGGACACTGACTGGGCCAGCTATATAGATGATATTCAAACAAAAGGATCTTCCAAAGGCAACAGTGAGCAAAAGAGAGAAAAAGCCAAGAGTAAGGGAAAGTTTGGATGTGGTTTGTTCCTGGAGGCATGAGCAGAGGAGAGTGGAGTCACCCCGTGATGGTGGAGCCCTGGGGGCAGTAGGCACCTTCTCCCAAGAGGGCAGCCACCACTGTGGCTGCTGAGCCAACGGCACTGCTGTGTGCTCCAGACAGGGCCTGCTGTCTGTAACTGTCCAGCCCTGTGTTGCCCACATGATAACCACCAGGCACATGTGGCTGCTTCCATTTAAAATAATTAAAATGTTGGCCGGGCAGTAGTGGCGTGAGCCTATAATCCTAGCTACTCGGGAGGCTGGGGCAGGAGAATCGCTTGAGCCTGGTAGGCGGAGGTTGCGGTGAGCTAAGATCACACCACTGCACTCCAGTCTGGGCAACAGAGTGAGACTCTGTCTCAAAAAAATAAATAAAAATAAAATAAAATAATTAAAATGAAATGAAATGAAAAACACAACACCTCCATCACATTTGCCACATTTTGAGTGCTCAGTGCCCGGTGAGTGACCCTGGAATTGAAGATTGCTGAGAACATGTTTGTCTTCACAGAAAGTTCTGTTGGACAGCAAAGATTTATACGGTTTATTGTGCTCATCACTTCCCCACGTATCCTTACCTGAGATAACTGGACCTCGCCCCTATTCTATGCCTTCAGAGTCTCCCTAGTACAGTGACTGAAGGTCTCTTTAAACCTCACCTCCTATGGAGAGTGTAGATGTGTGTGCTATGAGGTATTCTGGCTAAGACTGGGCCCCAAGGCAGTTCCCCCACTATTTATTTATTTAAAATACACATAACATAAAATTTACCGGTTTTTTTTTTTTTTTTTTTTTTTTGAGATGGAGACTTGCTCTCTTGCCCAGGCTGGAGTGCAGTGGCGCCATCTCGACTCAGTGCAACCTCCGTCTCCAGGGTTCCAGCGATTCTCCTGCCTCAGCCTCCAGAGTAACTAGTACAACAGGCGCCCACCAGAACGCCCGGCTAATTTTTTTTTTTTTTTGTATTTTTAGTAGAGACGTGGTTTCACCGTGTCAGCCAGGATGCTCAATCTCCTGACCTCACAATCTGCACGTCTGGGCCTCCCAAAGTGCTGGGATTATAGGCGTGAGCCACCAAGCCAGCCCAGGATTTCTTTTTTTTAATATGCCATTGTATGGTTGTAGCCTCTTTTGTTAATCTGTTCATCTGTTGATGGACACGTGGGTTGCTTCTACCTCTTGGCCATTGTGAATAATTCTTTTTTTTTTTTTTTTTTTTAAATACAGAGTTTAGCTCTTTTTGCCCAGGCTAGAGTGCAACAGCACGATCTCAGCTCACTGTAACCTCTGCCTCCTGGATTCAAGTGATTCTCCTGCCTCAGCTTCCTGAGTAGCTGGGATGACAGGCGCCCACCACCGTGCCCAGTAATTTTGTATTTTTAGTAGAGATGGGGTTTCACCATGTTGGGCAGGCTGGTCTCAAACTCCTGACCTCTGGTGATCTGCCCACCTCGGCCTCCCAAAGTGCTAAGATTACAGGCGCGAGCCACCGCGGCTGGCCCATTGTGAGTAATTCTGTTAGGTACATGAGTGTAGAAATATCTCTTTGAGTCTCTGCTTTAAATTCCTTTGGGTATACTGTATACCCAGGAGTGAAATTGCTAGATCAGATGGTAATTCTATGTTTAATTGTTTGGAAGAACCATCATACGATTTTCCATAGCAGCTATTCCACTCTATATTCCTACTAGCAATACATAAGGGTTCCAGTTTCTCCACATCCTTATCAACACTCATGTTTTGGTTTTTGTTGAAGGTAGATCTCCTAATGGGTGAGAGGTGTTATCTCATTGTGGTTTCAGTTTATATTTCCCTAATGATTAATGATGTTGATCATCTTTTCATGTGCTTTTTGGCCAAGGTTTGTTTTGTGAAACATCAATGGCTAAAAGTAGGGGGAAAATGCATTTAAAAAGTTTAACTACAGCTGGGTGCAGTGGCTTATGCCTGTAATCCCAGTGCTTTGGGAGCTGGAGGCGGGAGGATTGCTTGAGGTCAGGAGTTTGAGACCAGCCTGGGCAACAAAGTATTTTATGGCAAAGTATTTTACAGCCAAGTATTTTAATGGCAAAATCACAATTTTTTTGCACCAACCTAAATAAGACCCTATGTCTTAAGAAATACAAAAATCAGCTGGGTGTGGTGGGGTGTGCCTGTAGTCCGCGCTACTCTAGAGACTGAGGCAAGGGAATCACTTGAGCCCAGGAGTTCCAGGCTGCAGTGAGCCATGATTGTGCCACTGCACTCCAGCCTGGGCAACAGAGGGATACATTGTCTCTGAATAACAACAACAACGACTACAGCAAAAGAAGTTTAACTAGTTGTTTTGATGTCTTTGTGTTACTTTGTTTCTATTTCTCTGGTGTGGGGGCTTTATTTCACCTTGAGGACAGACTACTTTACAGGGGCCTTTAGTTAAACAATGGTGAAGCAATGATCCTTTTCAGAAGTGGAAAAGTTTGAGACACCGAGAACTAAGGACCTTGAAGTTTGTCTTCTTTGTAGGTGGAAACAAGTTTCTGCAGATGTGTTTTTCTGGAAAAAGCTTTCCTTAATCTTCAGGAGGTTGGGCTTGGACATTCTGGTGGGGAAAGGAAACTGATCCTGGCTGGGCACAGTGGCTCGTGCCTGTAATCCCAGTTCTTTGGGAGGCCGAGGTGGGTGGATCACCTGAGGTCGGGAGTTTGAGACCAGCCTGACCAACATGGAAAAACCCTGTCTCTACTAAAAATACAAAATTAGCCGGGTGTGGTGGCACATGCCTGTAATCTCAGCTACTCGGGAGGCTGAGGTAGGAGAATCGCTTGAACCTGGGAGGCAGAGGTTGCGGTAAGCCGAGCGCGCCATTGCACTCCAGCCTGGGCGAAACTCTGTCTCAAAAAAAAAAAAAAAAAATTAGTTGGGCTGTGGTGGCATGTGCATATAATCCCAGCCACTTGGGAGGCTGAGGTAGAAGGACCGCTGAGGCGGAGGTTGCAGTGAGCTGAGATTGTGCCACTGCACTCCAGCCTGGGCGACAGAGGGAGACCCTGTCTTTAAAAAAAAAAAAAAAAAGCTTAAGCTCTGAATTAAAGAAATTAAGTCAAAACTGAATTGGTCAACTTTTCAAATTCTCAAAATCAATTTTTTAAGGTAATTTTATTTTACTGAAATTGAATAAAGGGAGAATTTAAAACAGATGCCATCAAAATGAGAGAATCAAAAGCCCCAAAATAAGCAGGAATGATTGTATTCATCAGTTAGCTTAAAGGATCAAGAGAAGATGATTGTAAAACCAGGTTTTTGTTTTAGGCTCCTAATTTAGGAATAATTGGTTAAGCCAGGTCCCTTGCTTTAGACTTTTAATGCTATTTCCCTCTCTCATTTCCCCTTTCCTCCTCCTCGGTATGCCTTTTGTGGAAAGTACCTTCTCTGAATAGCCACCAGGACAAGCGTCAGCTATCAAAAGCAGATGTTTCCAATTTTCAGCCTACCTTGTTTGGGAAACCTCATGTTGAAGAATGCTACGGGTTTTTTTTTGTTTTTTTTTTTTAATTTTTGGGTTTTTAAAAATAGAGACCAGATCTCATTGTGTTGCGATGGCTGGTCTCAAACTCCTGGACTCAAGTAATCCTCCCGCGTATGGCCTCAGAAAGTGCTGGGATTACAGGTGTGAGCCACCACACCTGGCCTAAATGTTATCTAACCAGTGTCTCATTGATGGGCATACACTGGGCTGTTCCAACATCATACCACTCCCTCCTTGTCCCCACCAACCTGACCTGATTCGAATATCAGGATAATTAATCCATCAATTCAAAGCAAAGTGCTTATCCACTCTAAAATTTCAGCTTCTCTGTTGTACCTTGAGGTGGCTTCAGTTTGAGTGCTAAAATATATGTATATGCATATGTGTAATTTATATCAGGAAAAAAATCAACTGATCAAAAAAGATCCCAAAAATGTATTAAAAATAGAATAAAAGCAATATCTTTTTACTGTCCCTTTATGTCAGTTTCTGGATATAAAAGTTGTGTTAAGATTACATTTTTGGCCAGGCGTGGTGGCTCATGCTTGTAACCCCAGCACTTTGGGAGGCTGAAGCGGGCAGATCATCTGAGATTGGGAGTTTGAGACCAGCCTGATCGACGTGGAGAAACCCCGTCTCTACTAAAAATGCAAAATTAGCCAGGTGCAGTGGCACATGCCTGTAATCTCAGCTACCGGGGAGGCTGAGGCAGGAGAACCACTTGAACCCCTGGAGGCAGAGGTTCCAGTGAGCCGATATCACGCCATTGCACTCCAGCCTGGGCAACAAAAACGAGACTCCATCCCCCACCCCGCAAAAAAAAAAAAAATTAAATTTTTTTCTCACAAATGAAGATACACTCCTCTACATTCAATAAGACACTAATTCCTAATTTCCAAATACACAGAAATTGATAGCCATGTTTACAAGTATTACATGAGTAAATTAAACCATAACAGTACAAAATAATGCAAAAGTCATCTCTATTTGGCTTAAGGATCTATGTGTTATTTGTGTGTATGTATTACATGTGCTATTTGGGGATGGGAGAAGAATTGACCTTTTATGAACACATAACAACCCAAGGCCAGGGAAGGCAGCCTAGGAACATGCTGGATTTATGAGGAAAACCAGGCAAAATGCATCCTCCCAGACCTACCCACCCGTCTGGCTTTGGGGTGGCTCTCAGAATTGCCCCCTCTTCATGCCCTCAGTATCCTCATGGTCCATTCCTACCACCCCACACCTGAACCCCAACATCAGACTCATATCTGGTCTCACCACCACATCCCTCCTCAAAGCCATCCTTCCCAGAGGGTGTAGCATTGTCCATATCCAGGATGACAGGGCCTTGCAAAGATGGAGAGAAGCCCAGGCCACTTTTTTTGAGGCTTCCAATATGTTATCAAAGAGGAAGAAGGAGGAGGAGGAAGAAGGAGGAGGAGGAAGAAGAAGAAGAACAAAGGCCAAGGTGCCCATCCTGGCCAACATGGTGAAACCCCATCTCTACTAAAAATAAAAAAAAAATTACTGGGTGTGGTGGCACGTGCCTGTAATCCCAGCTACTCAAGAGGCTGAGGCAGGAGAATCGCTTGAACCCTGGAGGCAGAGATTTCAGTGAGCAGAAATCGCGCCACTGCACTCTAGCCTGGTGACAGAGCGAGACTGTCTCAAAAAACAAAAAACCAAAAACAAACAAAAAAGGCCGAGGTGGGCAGATCATCTGTGGTCAGGAGTTTGAGATCCGCCTAGCCAACATGATGAAACTCCGTTTCTACTAAAAAATACAAAACTTAGCTGGGCATGGTGGTGCACACCTGTAATCCCAGCTGCTTGAGAGGTTGAGGTGAGGGAATCACTTGAACCTAGGAGGCAGAGGTTGCAGTGAGCTGAGACCCAGCCACTGCACTCCACTTTCGGTGACACAGCAAGACTCCATCTCAAAAAAAAACAAAACAAAACACAAAAAAAACAATGCAATCTTCTGTGAAAGTCAGGAAAGGGAAATTCCTCTGGTTAAAGGCTTATTGAGCTTCCTCCTTTGAGGTCCTCGGGAAACACCTCGGAACCTCAGGACTGAGAGGCAGACAGATTGAAAACGGTTGATCTGATTTAGCCCGTGTGCTTAGATGAGAGAGCCCAGGCTCAGACCAAAATAAGACTTGCAAATACATTCGATCTTTACCAAAGCATTTATAATGCCAATAATAGTAATAATAAATAACAGTAATATATTACCATTATAATATTAATATATAACTATAATAACATATAATATAATAAAATGTAAAAGCCCCTCTTTAGAGCCTCTTTTTAACTTCTCTCTCTCACCTTACCTGTGCCTCTCTGCCTCTCCCTGCTCTCTCCACTTCTCTAATAGGATGTCACAGAACATGCTACCACACAGAATCAAAACACAGAGTGGGTAGACTTCAAGCCAGCCAAGTGACTGCCACACCCACCACAAGGACTCCCAACCCACTGTAACCACCCAGTGAGTTCACCTTGCTTGGTGCCTAGATAGAGCTGATTTGTCAAGACAGGGGAATTGCAATAGAGAAAGAGTAATTCACACGCAGCCAGCTGTGCGGAATACCAGAGTGCTGTTATTACTCAAATCAGTGTCCCTGAGCATTCCGGGATGAGAGTTTTTAAGGACAACTTGGTTGGTGGGGAGAAGCCAGTGAGCCAGGAGTGCTGATCGCTCAGGTCAGAGATGAAATCATAGGGAACTGAAGCTGTCCTCTTGCACTGAGTTCCTGGGTGGGGGCCACAAGATCAGGTGAACCAGTTTATCCATCTGGGTGGTGCCAGCTGATCCGTCAAGTGCAGGGTCTGCAAAATATCTCAAGCACTGATTTTTGGAGCAGTTTACAGAGGGTCAGAATTTGTAGCCTCCAGCTGCATGACTCCAAACCATTATTTCTAATCTTGTGGCTAATTTGTTAGTCCTACAAAGGCAATCTAGTCCCCAGGCAAGAAGGCTTATTTCGGGAAAGGGCTGTTACCATGTTTGTTTGTTTTTGATGCAGAGGCTCACTGTGCTGCCCAGGCTAGAATGCAGTGGCGCAATCTTGGCTCACTGCAACCTCCACCCACCAGGTTCAAGTGATTCTCCTGCTTCAGCCTCCTGAGTAGCTGAGATTACAGGCAGGCGGCCAATTTTTGTATTTTTAGTAGAGGCGGGGGTTTCACCATATTGGCCAGGCTGGTCTCAAACTCTTGACCTTAAATAATCCACCCGCCTCAGCCTCCCAAAGTGCTGGGATTACAGGCGTGAGCTGCCGTGCCCAGCCCATCTTTGTTTTAAACTATAAACTAAGTTCTTCCCAAAGTTAGTTCAGCCTACGCCCAAGAATAAACAAGGTTCATTCCTTGTTCGTTGGCTTGGAGGGAAGAAGCAAGATGGAGTTGGTTAGGTCAGATCTCTTTCACTGTCTCAGTTACAATTTTGCAATGTCGGTTTCACTGCAAAAGGTGGGCACTGGCAGAGGGGAGGGGCAAGTGACAGAATGCCACAGAGCAGCCAGCCCTGAGGGGCAACCATCTCAGACCTACGAAACAAGGTCACACTTCCTTCTTAAACCCAGATCATCCCAGCACGAGCCACACTGTACTGGACGGCAGGAAGCAAGACTTCTACCAGGTTCCCTTCCCCACATCGCAGCGGGAATCTCCAGGGAATGCCCACATGTTCCACAAATCTGTCCTACTTGTCACTAGCCACCTCAACCACCATCTGTCCCAACGCCACAGCTCTACCCTCTTTGTTGTCCTGAAACCTGACTCTGTAGGCAGCTGCCATTCGCTTGATTTCACCCCAAGCATGGGCACAAACCCTCCCCTTCACTCCCCTCAGTGGCAGTGAATCTCAGACTGCAATATTTGCAACGTATGAATGAGGCATACATGACCCAGGATAACTGCCATCTCACCTGACCAAGCATTTTTAAAACATAAATACCATGGATGGCCAGGCATGGTGGGTCACGCCTGTAATCCTAGCAATTTGGGAGGCCGAAGTGAGCAGATCACTTGAGGTCAGGAGTTCAAGACCAGCTTGGCCAACATGAAACCCCGTCTCTACTAAAAATACAAAAGTTAGCCAGGTGTGGTGGCTCATGCCTGCAATCCCAGCCACTTGGGAGGCTGAGGCAGGAGAACCACTTGAACCTGGGAGGCAGAGGTTGCAGTGAGCTGAGATCGCGCCACTGCACTTCAACGTGAGTGACAGAGTGAGACTGTCTCAAAAACAAACAAATAATGTCATCAAGTGTATAAGATAAAACATTTTAAATAACAGAGGAAACTAATTAAAGTGCATTTAAAAATATTTTTAAAGACCAGATTTGCCATATAGTAATATATGTGCTTTTCTATTAGTGCCTGAAACAATAAGACCTAGTGGCAGATCTAATACTTACAATAATTTCAAAGTAGTAGTATGTAGAAATGATGTTTTGTGATGTCTATAACAATCGTAGGTGATTTTTATTGATGACAAAGTCAGTTACTGCTCATACTACTGTAGTTTATTGCCTACATTCATAATAGAAGAAAATGCTAAATTTCAGTTAGATTCTAGTGAAAATAAAAATATATAAAATATATAAAAATATATTTTCCCCAACTTTTGACTACCTTGAATTCTATCTATGGGCACTTTGAGGAGTCTAAAGACCCCAGCTGAAGAACCTTTGCTTTAGAAGATCGCAGATTCTTAAATTTTTAAATGCTTGTTTTGATAAAATATCTATTTCCTCTGTTGGTATTTCTCTAACTCAAGTTCTAAGCAGAGTGTCCTAAATATACATTGTATTCAATTAAAGATTCCTGTCTTAGTCCATTTTCTGTTGTTTATAACAGAATATCTGAAACTGAGTAATTTATAAAGAAAAGGAATTCATTCTTATAGTTATGGATGCTGGGAAGTCCAAGGTAAAGGGGCTGCATCTGGTGAGGGCCTTCTTGCTATGGGGACTCTGCAGAGTCTGGAGGAGTTGCTGGGCATCACGTGGTAAGGGGGCTGAGTGTGCTAGGTCTGGTTTCTCTTCCTCTTCTTATAAAGCCACCAGTCCCATTTCCCTGATTGCCCATTAGTCCATTAGTCCGTGAATACATTAATGTATTTCTCAGGGCAGAGCCCTCATGACCCCATCACCTTTTTTTAAAGAAATGTAATTAAATTTTTTTTTTATTTGGAGACAGGGTCTCACTCTATTGCCCAGGCTGGAGGGCAATAGTACAACTTTGGCTCACTGCAACCTCCACCTCCCAGGTTCAAACAATCCTCCCATCCCAGCCACCCAAGTAGCTGGGATTATAGGCGTGTGCCACCATGCCTGGCTAATTTTTGTATTTTTTGGTAGAGACAGGGTTTCACCCTGTTGGCCAGACCGGTCTTGAACTCCTGACCTCAAGTGATCTGCCTGCCTTGGCCTCCCAAAATGCTGGGATTACTGGCCAAAGCCATGGCATCCGGCCCCCAGTCACTTCTTAAAGGCCTCACCTCTCAATACTGCCACACTGGGGATTAAATTTCAACATGAGTTTTGTGGGACAAACATTCAAACCACAGCGGTCCCAAACTCCGATTTTTGTCTCCCCATCACCTTGAGACTTCAAAGCTTTACTCACCTTTTCAGCTGCTTTTGGTAAGCCCTCTTAGCTTCTTGCTAAACCTCTAAACATAGCTTAGGAATTAACCAATGACTGGAGGGGAAACCAGTGAGGAGCCTCAGGATTCCTTCTCCACATCCCTCTCCTATCCGGCATTTTGGCCCCACCTCTCCGTTGCCCTGACAGCCACAGCTCCATTTTTTGTTTGCCTAGACCTGAGGGATTGCCAAAAGCTCTGCATTGATTTTAGCCTCTAGCTCAAAACTGCTTGAAAACCAGCAAATAAAGTGTTGGCTCCCTCCAGGAGCTTCCGTTCTTTCTGGATCCCGGTGCTTCTGAAGAATTCCATAGCTTCCCAGTGCATCTGAACAGATTATTTTTGTATTTTATCCAAATCTTCTAGTTGTTCAGAACCAAAAGCAAAGAAATTCACAATTTAAAAACCACTTTTTTTTTTTTTTTTTGAGATGAAGTCTCATTGTGTCACCCAGGCTGGAGTGGAGTGGTATGATCTCGGCTCACTGCAACCTCTGCCTCCCAGGTTCAAGCAATTATCCTGCCTCAGCCTCCCTAGTAGCTGAGATTACAGGTGCACACTACCACACCTGGCTAATTTTTGTATTTTTATTAGAGATGAGGTTTCACCATGTTGGCCAGGCTGGTCTCGAACTCCTGACCTCAGGTGATCCACCTGCCTCAGCCTCTCAAAGTGCTGGGATAACAGGTGTGAGCCACGGGGCCTGGCCAAAACCACTTTCTTATAAGTTCTCATGTTTGAGCTTCACAAACCCTCGTGCGTCAGAAAGGGCTTGGGTCACTACTCCCACTTGACAGAAGAGATCCTTGACTGGAGGAGGTGGGAAGTCTGAGGAGTGGAGAGGAGAAATTTCATCTGCTTCACAGCAGGGCTGAGACTAGAACCCACATCTCTTGGTTCCTAGCAAAATAGATACTATTTTCCTTTACACCGTCTTGCTTCTTCATGTGTATTCATTTGCAAGGGCTACCAAAACAAAGAACCACAGACTGGTGATTTAAACAACAGGTTTATTTCTTCACAGTTCTTAAGACTAGAAGTCCGAGATCAAAGTGTCAGCCTGGTAGGTTTCTTCTGTGGCCGCTCTCCTCGGCTCACAGGTGCCATCTTCTCCCACATCCTCGCATGGTCTTCTCTGTGTGCCAGTCTGAGTGCTAATCTCCTCGTCTCATAAGGACACCAGTTAGATAAGATTAGGGCCATCCCTGCTGACCTAATTTTAACTTGATTATCTTCTATAGCTAGTTATACTATAACTAGCTCCAAATATAGCCACATTCGGAGATACTGGGAGTTCGGGCTTCAACATATGAATTTTGGGAGTAGGGGAGAGATGCACAGTTCAGCCCGGAGCACCACATAAGTGGCTTATGATTGTAATGACCAGTTTTTTTAAAATGTCTGTAAATTAAATGTGTAGCGCCCCTCTTTGCTTTAGCATGGAGTTCTCAAAATATGGCACTGGCTCCATGACAATCTGCAGCTTTAGCATCAACCTTAGCACCAGCACAAACTGGTTAGAAATGCAAACTCACTCCTCACCTTAGACCTACTCCATTAGGACCTCCAGGAATGGGCCCAGCAAACCCTTCAGGTGATTCTGATGCTGCCCAAGCAGCTGTGCAAAGGACAGCTCTGAGGCAGAGTTGGTTCAGCTGTAAATTCTGGTCATGCTGTTCCCCAGTCCTTTTCTGAAGGATGACTCTCCAGAGACATCAGGTTATGATTGATGGCCAGATCTGTCAGATAGCAGCATTTAAATCAATGCTAATCTGTCTTGTGGTATCATTTGGCATTCAAATATCACCTACTCATTTGAGGATGTATAAAGGAGGCGACTTTCAGTAGGAAGCTTTCTTATTTGAGAAATGAGATTCTTTGCTAATCTGGGCCTCAGTTTTATTATCTTGAAAATGAGAAATCTGCATTCCTTTCTCAGTGCAGTCTGTGCAGTCATAGAAATGATCAGAGCAACTAGTATCCCAGAAGCAACAGTGTTATGATGTTCTGGGGATCCCTGAATGGTCAGATTAAGCAACCCAAATTGCACCCGGCAGAGTGCCTCAAATTGGAAATATTTAGAGGCGAGCATGAGATTTGCACCCAATCATTGCTCTGGCTCTGGCTGAATATATGTAATGGGTGCTTGATAAATGTGGGAGGGTTTAGATCAGAATTTGTATATTGCCCCTAAGATCTCAAACTCCCCCAAACCCACTACCTGGTTTCACCTACTGGTGAGGGCCCTGGCGGAATCGTGGGGCTCAGTGTCCCTGCCGTCTCACTGCTATGCCCCAGATTCACAGTGAGCAGCATCATCTTTCTTGTACACGAGCTCTTTTTAAAATTTCTCCTTTGGCCGGGCGCGGTGTCTCATGCCTGTAATTCCAGCACTTTGGGAGGCCAAGGTAGGTGGATCACGAGGTCAGGAGATAGAGACCAGCCTGACCAATGTGGTGAAACCCCATCTCTACTAAAAATACAAAAATTAGCCGGGCGCGGTGGTGGGTGCCTGTGATCCCAGCTACTCAGGAGGCTGAGGCAGGAGAATTGCTTGAATACAGGAGGCGGAGGTTGCGGTGAGCCGAGATCGCACCACTGCACTCCAGCCTGAGTGACAGAGTGAGACTCTATCTCAAAAGAAAAAAAAAAAGAAAAAATTTCTTTTTTGAGACAGGGTCTCATCTGTTGCCCAGGCTGGAGTGTAGTGGCAACATCATGGCTCACTGCAGCCTTGACTACCTGGACTCAAGCAATCCTCCCACCTCAGCCCCCTGAGTAGCTAGGACTACAGGTGTGTGCCACCACGCCTGCCTAATTTTTTTAGTTTTCCTAGAGACAGGGTCTCACTGTGTTGCTGAGGCTGGTCTTGAACTCCTAGGCTCAAGTCATCCACTTGCCTCTGCCTCCCTAAGTGCTGCGATTACTGGCATGAGCCACCGTGCCCAGTCCTTACACAAGCTCTTTCAATCTCTTTATCACAACCTCACAAAGCAAGCAAGCAAGGTTTTATTATGTCTATTGTACTACATTACAGAAACCTTGAGAAAGGTAAACACTGGTCCAAATGTACAAACTGGCAGGTGGTGAAGGAGCTAGGAAGAAAACCCCCTTGGCCATTGCCAAGGTACTTACCCTCCTCCAAATCTTTGTTTTGGGGACTGGAATAAAATGGAGAAAAAACACATGAAACAACCAAACTCCTGAAAAATGAGGCATGCCTTCAAGATTCTGCTGTGGGTGGCCACAGAGCTCTGAGCAACTTCTCTTCCCTGATACAATCAAATTTATTTTTAAACACACCGAGTTGATTAAAGTGTCAGGTCGGGATGGAGTGGGTGAGTAGGCAGAATAAGACCGGGTTGGATCCTACATTAATTTTCTCCTTATAGCTGTGGAAAATCCAACTGAAAATTCAACCCACCATGTTTCTGGGGAAATTTAGAAGGCTATTGGTTATTCTTATCAAAGGGAACTGTGGCTTGGCCTGCGTGGAAGGAAATCAATAGGAGGTGAGGGCTGTTGTGGGCAAAGCAGCAGGCTGCAAAGCTAGATTCCCTGAGGCAGGTCCAGCATTGCTGCATGTCTGTTTGCAGGATTGTAGTCCATTTGCGTGCTGTAATGACGTATTGTCTATGCATTCGTGTTCAATTTTTTCTGTTTTTTGGAGATGGAATCTTGCTCAGTCACCCAGGTTGGAGTGCAATGGCATGATCTCGGGTCACTGCAACCTCCGCCTCCTGGGTTCAAGTGATTCTCTTGACTCAGCCTCCTGAGTAGCTGGGATTATAGGCACCCACCATCATGCCATGATAATTTTTGTATTTTAGTAGAGATGGGATTTCACCATGTTGGCCAGGCTGGTCTTGAACTCCTGACCTCAGGTGATCTTCCCTCCTTGGCCTCCCAAAGTGCTGGGATTACAGGCATGAGCCACTGCGCCCGGCCCGTGTTCATTTTAAAATGACCATAACTACTATTAACATGTGACCATGCCTCATTAAAATTAATGTGTAATTGGGCTGGGCACAGTGGCTCAAGCCTGTAATCCCAGCACTTTGGGACGCTGAGCCGGGTGGATCACTTGAGGCCAAGAGTTCAAGGCCAGCCTGGCCAACATGGTAAAACCCTGTCTCTACTAAAAAACACAAAAATTACCCAGGTGTAGTGGCACACACCTGTACTCCCAGCTACTCAGGAGGCATGAGAATTGCTTGAACCTGGGAGGTGGAGGTTACAGTGAGCCAAGATCATACCACTGCACTCCAGCCTGGGCAACAGAGCAAGACTCTGTCTTCAAAAAAAAAAAAAAGACTGAATGATGAATATGTAATTGTGTCTGTCAGTAATGATTTTTTTTAATAGACTATGGGACATTAATTCTAGTCCTTTAGATCCTTCACTACCAATTCTCCAGGTAGAATCCAGAGCCCAAGCAGTCATTTCATCTGCCCTCTCATGTCTGAGTGCAGTTGTGCTTAAGCTGTTTGAGATGATGGTTATTTTACTTATTAACACACATAAACACACATATACACCTCTTCTTAACTCTCAAAAGTCTACATCCCTTCTTGGGCAATTTGCTTTAGTGTTTTACAACTGACCCCCAAAAGGTTTCTGCCTAGGTCAAACCTAAGTTATTTTTGATGTCTGTAAAGTTCTTTCCCTCTTTTTTTTTTTTTTTTTTTTTGGGATGGAGTCTTGCTCTGTCACCAGGCTGGAGTGCAGTGGCGCGATCTTGGCTCACTGCAACTTCTGCCTCCCGGGTTCAAGTGATTCTCCTGCCTCAGCCTCTTGAGTAGCTGGGACTACAGGCGTGTGTCACTATGCCCGGCTAATTTTTTGTATTTAGTTCTTAGTAGAGACAGGGTTTCACCATGTTGGCCAGGATAGTCTCGATCTCTTGACCTCATGATCCACCCGCCTGGACCTCCCAAAGTCCTGGGATTACAGGTGTGAGCCACCGTGCCTGGTCCCTTCTCTCTCTTTTTTCCTACCCTGGAGCACAGCTATTCCCAACCTTGAAAGTTGCCCTTGGGACATCTGGTTCCACTTCTCTTTCAGGCGTGGTACTCCCCAAGAGGGCATTTGGAAATGTGTGGAAGATGGTTCTGTTTTTTTGTGTTTTTGTTTTGTTTTGGATGTCACAATGTCCAAGTGTATAATGGACATTTCCTAGGCTGAGGCCGGAGTTGCTAACAATGCTTAGTTCAGTCTCATCTGACAAAACATTGTTCTGGTCCAAATGCCAGTAACACCCCTATCAAGAAATACCTCCTTAAGCCTCCCTCTCCCTGGGCTGTGGGACAACGTGAGTTGTTTTTTTTTTTTTTTTTTTTGAGATGGAGTCTCACTCTATCACCCGGGCTGGAATGCAGTGGTGCAATCTTGGCTCACTACAGCCTTCGCCTCCCGGGTTCAAGTGATTCTCCTGCCTCAGCCTCCTGAATAGCTGGAACTACTGGTAGACGCCACCACGCCTGGCTAATTTTTGTATTTTTAGCAGAGACAGGGTTGTGTCATGTTGGCCAGGCTGGTCTCGAACTCCTGACCTCAGGTGATCTGCCCCCCTTGGCCTCCCAAAGTGTTGGGATTACAGGCGTGAGACACCGCACCTGGACCCAAGTTTCTAGTTTTTATGTTTGCTGGGGTGACCTCTGAGTGTTTGTATCTCCTACTACTGAAGACTTCCAGTTCCCTCTGTGAAACAACATCTCCTGTCACCAGTGTGTGTGTTTTTTTAAAACAAAAAAACAAAACACCAGTGTTACTCTCAAAGCCAGAAGAGCTGTTTCTAGAAAGGATCTCAGTCCCTAGTCTCCTTGACACTATCCCAATATAAATGCAGAACAGACACCTACTTGGAAAAGAAAGAAAAATATACTTGTTATGTGTTTAAACACAGATGCCCTTCAGCTGTTGTTGTTGTTGTTATTATTGTACATTGATGGTCTTGCCAGCCATTATGGTCGGAAGTTAAAACACCTGGTTTACATTATTATGACTTGTATTTCAGATTAGTTCACAGGAATTTGGGCAGAGGATGTGTGCATGCTCAGAAAAGTGGTATCTGATCCTTACTGGGGATTTTTTTTTTTTTTGATTTATGTTTCCCTTCTCTCTCTCTCCTATTGCATTTCCTTGAAGGTGGCTTCTCTCTTCACAGCTGCTGTTGCTGCTGGCTGGCATTGGTGTGGTCTTCCCTCACCAAGGAGACACAGAAAGCCAGATGCCTCGTCTTCTCTTAGCCTTTCCTCCCTCCTATGTGCCATTTTACTTAATCCCTTAAAGTAGTTAGTAATTTAGATGGGACAGGATGTGAGCATGTGCAGCAGATGGGGCTTCCATCTCTGATCTCTTTTTTCTTTTCTTTTCTTTTCCCTTCCCTCCTTCCTTCCTTCCTTCCTTCCTTCCTTCCTTCCTTCCTTCCTTCCTTCCTTCCTCCCTCCCCCTCTTCCTTCCTTCCTTCCTTCCTTTATCGCCCATCGGTTGACCGTTTACCAGTTCACCCGGTTCTGTTCTCACCCGCACCTGGCGCCGCCACCACTCAAGTTTATTTTGACGTGGTTTCACCATGTTGCTTGATGGTCTTCGATTCTGACCTCGATCCATTTCAACTGGCCTCCCAGCTGATTACAGGCTTGAGCCACCACAACCGCCTCCTTCTTTCTTCCTTCTTCTTTCTCCCTTCCCCTTCCCTCCCTCCCTCCCCTCCCTCCCCACCCCTCCTCCCCCTCCCTCCTCCCTTCCCTTCCCTTCCAGATGGAGTCTCACTCTGTCTCCCAGGCTGAAGTGCAGTGGTATGATCTTGGTTCACTGCAACCTCTGCCTCCTGGGTTCAAGCGATTCTCATGCCTCAGCCTCCTGAGTAGCTGGGATTACTACACCTGGCTCATTTTTGTGTTTTTAGTAGAGATGGGGTTTCGCCATGTTGGCCAGGCAGGTGTTGAACTCCTGACCTCAAGTGATCCACCCACCTTCGCCTTCCAAAGTGCCAGGATTGCAGACATGAGCCACTGTGCTCAGCCTCATGTTGCTGTGTACCTGCAAAACAAGAGAGCAGGCTCTTGGATGCCCAGGTGACTTCTGGGGGCTGATTGTCCATTTTTCTTGTCTGATCCCCCTCCTTTTGTGTTATTTTTGACAGTAAGGGGATTGTTCAGCCAATTTAACACCCGTTGGAAAGCTGCAGGGCGTGGCTTGTTTTGAGTAAGATGGAGAAGTTTTATGAGAACAATAGTGTTGGGGGAATATAAAAATTTTGAACATTTGCAATCGTCTGTCAGTCTTGTAATCCAGTTTACCAAGATCGTGACTGAGGAGGTCTGGGGTGGGTTGATGGACCTGTAGACGGCTGGAGCCTTCTAGGTGATGAAGAATGACACTGCACTGCTGTTGATAAAGCCTTTGAGTTTCTCTGCCTGCTCCCAGCCAGGTGAGTTCAGTTTGTTTTATGACTTTCCCAGGGGTGATCATCCTCTGAGGACTGATGCAATCTTGCCTAACTCCCAACAGGGTGATTAATGTCCCAGAAAGCTGAGGTCTTATTTTATGATGGGGCTATATGTATGATGACTGCCCAGGAGATCTTTGCCTTGGCTTCTCTCCTCCTGATGAAACCTGGACGTCAACTGTCCCCCTCTGCTCTGATTCTATGGCTCCATATCTGAATGTAGAACTTAGAACCTCCTCAGGTTCTTGTTTTGCTTTTTCTTTCTTTTTTTTTTTTTTTTTTGAGACGGAGTCTCGCTCTGTCGCCCAGGCTGGAGTGCAATGGCCGGATCTCAGCTCACTGCAAGCTCCGCCTCCCAGGTTTACGCCATTCTCCTGCCTCAGCCTCCCGAGTAGCTGGGACTACAGGCGCCCGCCACCTCGCCTGGCTAGTTTTTTGTATTTTTTTTTTTAGTAGAGATGGGGTTTCACGGTGTTTGCCAGGATGGTCTCGATCTCCTGACCTCGTGATCCGCCCGTCTCGGCCTCCCAAAGTGCTGGGATTACAGGCTTGAGCCACCGCGCCCGGCCTGCTTTTTCTTTTTTTTTGAGACAGAGTCTTGCTCTGTTGCCCAGGCTGGAGTGCAGTGGCGTGATCTCGGCTCACTGCAGCCTCTGCCTCCTGGGTTCAAGAGATTCTCCTGCCTCAGCCTCCAGAGTAGCTGGGATTACAGGCTCGTGCCACCACATCCAACTGATTTTTGTATTTTTAGTAGAGATGGGGTTTCACCATTTTGGCCAGGCTGGTGTCGAACTCCTGATGTCAGGTGATCCACCCACCTCAGCCTCCCAAAGTGCTGGCGTGTGCCAACACGCCTGGCCTCTCCACAGGTTCTTTAAAAGAGCAGCAGATGCTTTAGTGAATGTGCTGTGTAGGGGAGATACAGATGGGGACTTAAATCAAATCTCAACAGCAAACAGCCTAAAATGCATTCAATATTTCTGTTCTCTTCAAAGCCCCTTCCATTCCACCCAGTGCCTAATCTCTTTGCCTGTTCTTTTCCTTCCCTCTGCTCTGCACCCCCTTCCTGATTTTCCTGTAAGTTTCTTTTTGAGACAGAGTTTTGGTCTTGTCGCCCAGGCTAGAGTGCAATGGCACGATCTTGGCTCACTGCAACCTCCTCCTCCCGGGTTCAAGCGATTTTCCTGACTTAGCCTCCCAAGTAGCTGGGATTACAGGCACCCACCACCACGCTGGCTAATTTTTTTATTTTTAGGAGAGACAGAGTTTCATCATGTTGGCCAGGCCGATCTTGAACCCTAGACCTCAGGTGATTCACCTGCCTTAGCCTCCCAAAGTGCTGGGATTACAGGCATGAACCACCGCACCTGACCCTTTTCTGTAATTTTAAAATTCTTTACATTTTCATTATGCAGAGCAATTTAATTGTGACCATACTCATAGTGAAGTTTACCTGCTCAAACCCACTGAAATGCTCACAAAATAAAAGACCCTAAGGTGTTGGGACTTCCCGAGAAAGCAGATCGGTGTTATTGTGTATTGCTTGGAATCTCATTCCTCAACCCATCTGGCTAATCAGTGGATTTCTTCCTGGTAAATATAGGACTGTCCCTAAGAGGAAGTCTTATTCCAGCTGCTAAGGAAGAAAAATTTTCTCTGTCTCATTACACCAGAAATTGGAAAGCAAAACTAGTAATTAGAATGTTGTTCAGTTTTCAGGGAATCAGAGTGAAAGTAGCTGGGAGGCTCTTAGGGAGACTTCAGGCTAAGCGAAGGGCAAATTTGGCACTTGCGCTCTGGGCTTGAGTGTGTCATTCTAATGATGGTGTGACTGTGGCCAGGTTCATGGATGGGTAAACCCTAATTATTGCTTCCTTCCCAGCTTGCCTTTTGGGCTCCATCTAGACTTTCCCCTCTCCACTTGATCTGTCCTTATAATACTTTGTGACTTCAACACTTTCCCAATAGAGTATGTGTTCATATTTTATTGATTTCATTTTGTATGATAATTAGTTGCTTCCAAAGGCACCTTCGTTTCAGGAGTTAGAGCTTTCCACGTCTCTCTTGTAGGATGTACTCAGAGTAGAGGAAAGTTTTCTTTTTCTTACCCATTGCTAGGTTCATGACTGAGGCCCTTAGAATATAATAAAAGATAGATTAATAGGAGAAAAGCATACAAATTTATTTGATGTCAGTATTACATGCCTGGGTGAAGTGGCTCATGCCTGAAATCCCAGCACTTTGGGAGGCTGAAGTGGGAGGATCACTTGAGCGCAGGAACAGAAGACCAGCCTGGGCAACATGGTGAGACCCCGTCTCTATTTAAAAAAATAATAATAAAGTTTTACGTGTTACAGGAACCTTAGAAATGAAGACTCCAAGAAACGTAATCTTACATATTGTTATGCTTAGATTAGATGAAGTAGATGGTCTTGCAGAAATATGATTGGACAAAGGGGTAATAAACTGGGGGGAACTTAGGCAGGCCTGTTAGTTAGATTCTTCTCCATGTCCTTGTGTTTTCAGAGACAAGGATGTTCCTTTCTTCAGGATACAGCAGGGATACCTCTTGAATGAGGGTCTCATGATGTACTTCAGGGGAGAAGGGCAGTGGGGATAAGGTGAGAGGGACCTTCCTCCTTCTGCTATTTTCTCAAACGTCAAGGTGCCATATTTTGGGGTAGCCTGTCCTGAACTCTACCACGCTCTTCAGAAAGCATTCTTGGCAATTGCTAATCTGTAGGCTCATCATAGCTATTAGAACTGCGAGAAACCTGCACACCATCAGTTCTCCTTTTACTGAGGCTCAGAAGAATAAAACTACTTACCCAAGTGCACACAGTTTGCACTGTAGCCAGGACTAAATCCCCGCTCTTCTGTGTCTAGTTGCTATGTTTCAGCAACGGGACAGCCTTATCTCGCTGCCTATCAGTGTACTTTGTGCTTGTTCTTTTCTCTGTGGCTCTTCCATTAGGCCATCATCTCCTTTAAAAGTGGAAGTGTATCTTCCTAAGATATGTTAGGTTCCCAGTGGGCACCCAATTTATGTTGTTTATCCATCTTAGCAGACAATTTTAGAGCTCTCACTATATTAGAGCATGTTCTGTTATATGTGCTAGTGCTGGAGATGTAGAAGATGAAAAAGACATACTCTCTTTTTTTAAGAAGCTCATTGTCCATGGGCAGCTATAATAGATGTACAGAGACAATATATATAAGTACAAGGGAAGGAGAGAGAAATTTCATCAAAGGGCTCAGAAAACTTTTTTTTTTTTTTGAGACGGAGTCTCGCTCTGTCACTCAGGCTGGAGTGCGGTGGCATGATCTCAGCTCACTGCAACCTCCACGTCCTGGGTTCAAGCGATTCTCCTGCCTCAGCCTCCTGAGTAGCTGGGATTACAGGCACCTGCCACCATGCCTGGCTAATTTTTTTTTTTTTTTTTTTTTTTTTGGAGACGGAGTCTCGCTCTGTTGCCCAGGCTGGAATGCAGTGGCATGATCGGCTCACTGCAACCTCCGCCTCCTGTGTTCAAGCAATTCTCCTGCCTCAGCCTCCCGAGTAGCTGGTACTACAGGCGCACACTGCAATGCTTGGCTAATTTTTTGTATTTTAGTAGAGACAGGGTTTCACCATTGTTGCCCAGGCTGATCTTGAACTCCTGAGCTCAGGTAATACACCTGCCTCAGCCTCTCAAAGTGCTAGGGTTACAAGCATGAGCCCCCACTCCCGGCCTAATTTTTGTATTTTTAGTAGAGACGGGGTTTCACCATACTGGTCAGGCTAGTCTCAAACTCCTGACCTCAGGTGATCTGCCCGCCTCAGCCTCCCAAGGTGCTGGGATTACAGGCATGTGCCACTGCGCCTGGCCGGGGCTTAGGAAACTTTATGAGAAGGTAGGACTAGGTCTGGGCCTTATGAAAGAATTTCACCAGAGTAGTAGGGACCTATTAGTAGCAGCTTGAACAAACACTTACAGGCAGGAGAGCACAAAGGTATGTTGAGGAATGGCCCACAAGCCCCTGTGACTGATACGCGTGGGTTGCAGTAGGATGTTTGAGGCTGAAAAAGGAAGACATTGTACAGGGCTTTGAGCGTGAGCCTTTGAATGCGCATGCGACAGTGCAATACTGCACTCCTCTACCATCTGTTTGAGATAGAACCTGGCCAAGAACAGATACGTAATCAATATCTGTAGAAATTAATAATAAGTATGCTCCAGGTCTACTGACTATAGAAATTATGGTATCCAGAGGCAGTGTACTGTTTAACAGCATGGACTTTGGAGCCAGAATGGCTACGTTTAGAGCCTAGCTTTGCCAATTACAAGCTGTGCAACCTGGGAAAGGTTTTTAACCTCTTTGAACCTCAGTTGCTTTAATTTCTGTGAAATGTGGATGATAATAGTATCTACCTTATAGGTTCATTATGATGATTAAATTAACTGAGTTAGTATATGCGAGGCACTAACAATTTACAATAGAAACTGGTTCATAGTATTATATTTCTTTTCTTTTTTGAGACAGAGTCTCACTGTGTCACCCAGACTGGAGTGCAGTGGCGAATCATAGCCCCCTGCAGCCTCAAACTCCATCTTGGGTGATCCTCCCACCTCAGCCTCCCGAATACCTGAGACTACAGGCAAGTGCTACAGATTTTTTTTTGTGGGACGCCCCTGTAGAGACAGGGTTTTGCCATGTTGCCCAGGCCAGTCTTGAACTCCTGAACTCAAGAAATCCACCCACCTCAGCCTCCCAAAGTGCTGGGATTACAGGTGTGAGCCACTGTACCTGGTCTTATATTTCTTAATTATTTGTATTATTATAACAATTATTGCTGAAATATTGTGAAATATTACGTCACAATAGGAAAAAGCCTGTCTTCTAAAAAATGTCTCCTACTATACTGCCTTACGGTCTGAAATTCTCCTCTTAGGGCTTCTTTAAAAATTCACAGCTCTTTATTAAAATACATATGTAATTAGGAAGCCAACTCTAGGATATCAGTCATTAATTCTTTAGCAAGAATTCAGTTGCCCCTAATAGAGTCCAGAGGAAATGGGCTATGTAATGATAAGTCAAAAAAATTAATATGGCCAGGCATGGTGGCTCACACCTGTAATCCCAATACTTTGGGAGGCCGAGGCAGGTGGATCACAAGGTCAAGAGATCGAGATCATACTGGCCAACATGGTGAAACCCCATCTCTACTAAAAATACAAAAATTAGCTGGGCGTGGTGGCGCTCACCTGTAGTCCCAGCCTACTTGGGAGGCTGAGGCAGGAGAATGGCTTGAACCTGGGAGGAGGAGTTTGCAGTGAGCCGAGATCGCACCACTGCACTTCAGCCTGGCAACAGAGAGAGACTCTGTCTCAAGAAAAAGAAAAAAAAGAGGAAGAAGAATTAATATTAGTACAGCTAAATAGTTCACTTATCTGGAACAGGGTACTTAATGGAAAATATAATTGCCCAGATCCTAGCAATGTTTTATAAACCTTATATTCTGATGAAGGCGCTTCCACAAGTGTTTTATAATGTTTCATTTAAAAATAATAACTGTGAAAAATATGTGCTGAAAAATGATACATACACAATGCCAAATATTTAAAAAATTGGAAGTTACCAATATTTTATTATTTGCTATTGATTAATGAATTTTTGTACAGACCTTATAATACAGCTTCTTCTGTATCCTCTGTTTAATAGAAGAATAAATATCTTGAGATTGTAAGATGACCTGGGAAGCAGTTGCAAATGATGTGTCCAATCTTTGTTAGTCAAAAATTTCTGGAGATTGTATAACTAAAACAACATACGGAAATAAATTGGATAATAAGGTTGCTAGAAGACTGCTATTGTCTTTCATAACTCTCAGTTGAAACCTTTTATTTTCACTGAAACACCGTTGTTCTTACCCGGCGCAGCGGCTCAAGCCTGTAATCCCAGCACTTTGGGAGGGCCAGGCGGGTGGATCACGAGGTCAGGAGACCGAGACCGTCCTGGCTAAAACAGTGAAACCCCATCTCTACTAAAAATACAAAAAATTAGCTGGGCATGGTGGCGGGCACCTGTAGTCCCAGCTGCTCAGGAGGCTGAGGCAGGAGAATGACGTGAACCCAGGAGGTGGAGCTTGCAGTGAGCCGAGATCGCACCACTGCACTCCAGCCTGGGCCACAGGCGAGACTACGACTCAAAAAACAAAACAAAAGAAAACAAAAACACCATTGTTCTTATTGACTTTATATTAAATATCACTAAGTTTCTTAAACAGATGCCTATTAAGTAAATATCACTTTTATCACTTCCATGTGTTAAAATTCTCTATGTGATGATTTCATATGAAAAAAAGGTCTCTGATGCTAAAAAAATTTTAAAACCCATCCAATCTGGAAAGTAGCTTTGAACTTGGAGATGGGATAAATGAGAAATGGAAAATATCTGCTGGGGCTTGTAGAATTGCTTATAGGAGAGGCGTGGTGCCACAAGAACTTCAGCTGAGTGAGTGCAGTCAGCTAGCATGACTGGGATGTCGAGTCTCTTTTGTGTCTCTGAATTTAATATTTGTGGTTTTAACTATTCCCAAATAATTCTAGAAGGACAATGACATATAACATGTTATTTTACTTAGGCATACATTTTAAAAATAATTCTGCACAAATGTGTGAATCAGAAAAATGATACAATCTTCCAAGATAAAAATTGAGGCATGGCCAGATGCGGTGACTCACACCTGTAATCCCAGCACTTTGGGAGGCCGAGGCGGGTGGATCACCTGAAGTCGGCAGTTCAAGACCAGCCTGACCAACATGGAGAAACCCCGTCTCTTCTGAAAACACAAAATTAGCTGGGGTGGTGGTGCATGCCTGTAATCCCAGCTACTCGGGAGGCTGAGGCAAGAGAATCGCTTGAACCTGGGAGGCAGAGGTTGCGGTGAGCCGAGATAGCGCTATTGCACTCCAGCCTGGGCAAAAAGAGCAAAACTTCATCTCAAAAAAAAAAAAAAAAAAAAAAATTGAGGCATGAACTTGAATCACATTTGCCACCAGTCTAAGGGTGGGGTGTGGGCAGCAAAAAGTCGGCCTAATGAGGGTGCCCAGCAGATGGATCACCCAGCTTTCATCAGCCTCTCAATTCTGCTTTATTCTCTACTGGCCTTGTCTGCACTGTAACTCTTTTGTTTTGTGATGGAAACTCAAATTCTTTGTAAAAAATGACCCTGGAGCTCCCTGTAGAAATGACTGATTCTATGACTGGGGCAGGAAATACACAAGATGAGATGGAACATATTTTAGTGCCTGCAAGTAAGGCGGTGCTCAACAAAACAGAACCAAGAACACCCAAAACCAAAAACTCCCTGGGTCCTCACGATATTGAGGGGTACGTCAAAGGGTCACAGGGGCCAAATGAAAGAGCTCCCAGTGGTGAAAGTTGCAGCGATTTGAGATGCAAAGTAAATAAAGCAATATTGAATTATAATCCAACATATAAAGTAAATATCCATGAGTCCTTATGAACATAAATGAATAACGAAGTAAATTAATAAATGGGGATGAAGGGCCAAATCTCCTGTGCAGAAAAATTCCAAATAATTTATATACATACCCTGCCATCAATGAGGGCGAGCTGAACTCCCCGCTCCTTAAGTGTGACCAGCTCATAGTGACTTCTTTCCAAAGAGGACAGTTACAGAAAGGCAGAAAAAAGAGTACCTTTGGAAAAATCTGTCAAGTATAACTTCAGCCAGGTGATCAGAATCAGCATCAGCAGTGAGATATCAGGCTGATCGTCTGTGTCCTTAATATGGTACGACAAAAATGGCAGTTGACCTCAGGGAGCTTCCTCCTTCAAACTCATAACCCTAGTCTAATTATGAGAAAAACAGAAAATTCCTACAGGGGCACATCTTACATAATATCTGACCAGCATTCTTCAAAAATCCCAACGTCATCAGAAACGAGGAAGGTCTCATGTATTTTCACAGCCAAGAAGAGCCTAAGGAGACACAGCAATTAATTGTAATGTGGTTGCTGGGCATCGTGGTTCACGCCTGTAATCCCAGCACGTTGGGAGGCTGAGGCAGGAAGACTGCTTGCGTCCAGGAGTTTGAGACCAGCCTGGGCAACATGGCAAAACCCTGTCTCTACGAAAAATACAGAAATGAGCCGGATGTGGTGGCATGTGCCTGTGGTCCCAACTACTCAGGAGGCTGAGGTGGGAGGATTGCTTGAGCCTGGGAGGTCGAGGCTGCAGTGAGCTGTGATTGCACTAATGCAGTCCAGCCTGGGTGACAGACTGAGACCCTGCCTCCCTGCCTCAAAAAAAAAAAAAAAAAAAAAAAAGTATGTGTGTGTATGTGTGTGTGTATTAAATATGATTTCCTATGTGGGATTCTGGAACAGAAAAAGGACATAAAGGACATTTGGTTAAAACTAAGGAAGTCTGAATAAAGTATGGACTTTAGTTAATAATAATGTATCAGTATTGGTTCATTAGTTGTAACGAATGTACCATACTAATGCAAGATGTTAATAGTAGGGGAAATTGGGTGTGTGGTGAGCATGGGGGATAGACGAAATTCTCTTTACTGTGTCCTCAATTTTTCTATAAATAAAACAGTCCTAAAGGATAAAGTCTAATGGAAGACCCCAATCTATGAAATTAGTAGAAGAAAACATAGGTGAAATGTTTTAAGATATTGGCCTGGGCAAAGAAGACCTCCAAAGCACAGACAACAATCCAGGTGAATTCTTGGAGCTGAAAACAAAACAAGGCCAGGCACGGTGGCTCCCGCCTGTAATCCCAGCACTTTGGGAGGCTGAGGTGGGCAGATCATGGGGCAAGACATCAAGACCATCCTGGCCAACATGGTGAAACCTCGTCTCTACTAAAAATACAAAAATTAGCTGGGCGTGGTGGCGGGCGCCTGTAGTCCCAGCTACTCGGGAGGCTGAGGCAAGAGAATCACTTGGAACCGGGAGCCGAAGATTGCTGTGAGCCAAGATTGTGCCACTGCACTCCAGCCTGGTGACAGAGCAAGACTCCGTCTTAAAAAAAAAAAAAAAAAAAAAAAGCAGCATAGACAACAAAAGCAAAAATAGACAAATGTATTATATAAAATGAAAAGCTTCTGCACAGCAAAGGAAACCATCAACAGAGTGAAGAGACAATCTGTAGAATGGGAGAAAATATTTGCAAAGCATTCATCTGACAAGGGATTGGTATCCAGTTTTTACAAAGAACTCCAACAACTCAACAGCAAAAAAAAAAAAAATCTAATTAAAAAACATGGGCGAGACGGGCGGATCACGAGGTCAAGGAGATGGAGACCATCCTGGTTAACATGGTGAAACCCCGTCTCTACTAAAAAATACAAAAAAACTAGCCGGGGCGAGGTGGCGGGCGCGCCTGTAGTCCCAGCTACTCGGGAGGCTGAGGCAGGAGAATGGCGTGAACCCGGGAGGCGGAGCTTGCAGTGAGTCGAGACCCCGCCACTGCACTCCAGCCTGGGCGACAGAGCCAGACTCCGTCTCAAAAAAAAAAAAACAAAAACAAAAAACAAACAAACAAACAAAACGAGCAAATAAGCTGATTAGACATCTCTCAAAAGAAGACATACAAATAGCCAACAGGTATATGAAAAAATGCTCAGCATTACTTATCATTAAGGAAATGCAAATCAAAACCACAATGAGGTATCATCTCATTGCTGTTAGAATGACTAATATACTCACGCCTGTAATCCCAGCACTTTGGGAGGCCGAGGCGGGCGGATCACAAGGTCAGGAGATCGAGACCACAGTGAAACCCCGTCTCTACTAAAAATACAAAAAATTAGCCGGGCGCGGTGGCGGGCGCCTGTAGTCCCAGCTACTCAGGAGGCTGAGGCAGGAGAATGGCGTGAACCCAGGAGGCGGAGCTTGCAGTGAGCCGAGATCGCGCCACTGCACTCCAACCTGGGCGACAGCGTGAGACTCCGTCTCAAAAAAAAAAAAAAAAAAAAAAAAAGAATGACTAATATAAAAAAGACAAAAAAATAACAAATGCTGGCAAGGACACATAGAAAAAGGAACTCTTTGTTTCCACTGTTGGTGGGAATGTAAATTAGGTCAGCCATTATTGAAAACAATATGGAGATTCCTCAAAAATCCCAAAACAGAACTACCATATGACCAGCAATTACACTCCTGGGAGTATATGCAAAGGAAACGAAATCAGTATGTCAGAGAGTCATCTGCACTTCCATGTTTATTGCTGCACTATTGTCAATAGCCAAGATATGGAATCAACCTAAGTGTCCACCAACATATGAATGGATAAAGAATATGTGCTCTAATGTACAATGGAATACTACGTAGCCATAAAAAGATCAAAGTTCTGTGATTCGCAGCAACATCAATGAGCTTGGAGGACATTCCATTAAGTGAAATAAGCCAGGCACAGGAAGATAAGGACCACACATGTTCTCACTCACATGTGGGAGCTAAAAAAGTTGATCACATAGAAATAGAATAGAATAATGGTTACTAGAGGCAGGGAAGGGTAAAGGGAAAGAGCGAGTAGCCAGAGATTGGTTAACGGATATAACATTATAGCTGGACAGGAAAAATAAGTTCTAGTGTTCTTTAGCACTGTAGAGTGTTTATAATTAGCAAAAATTTATTTTATATTTTCAAATATTTAGAATGACAGATTTTTAAAAATTATTATTATTATTTTTTGAGACAAGATGTCTGTCTGTTGCCCAAGCTGGAGCATAGCGGCATGACCACAGCTCACTGCAACCTTGAACTCCTAGGCTCAAGTGTTCCTCCCATCTCAGCCTCCAAAGTAGCTAGGACTACAGGTGTGAGACACCACCTTGGCTAAAAAGAAGAGGCAGAATCTCGCTGTGTTATCCAGGCTAGTCTCAAACTCCTGGCCTCAAGCTGTCCTCCTGCCTCAGCCTTCCAAAGTGCTGGGATTACAGGCATGAGCCACCATGAAGAGCAGATTTTTGAATGTTTCCAACACAAAAAAATGATAAATGTTTGATGTAATGGATATACTAATTACTCTCATTCAATCATTACCCGTTGTACACAGTTTTTGAAATATCACATTGTACTCCATAAATATGTACAATTATGTTAATATCACATTGTACTCCATAAATATGTACAATTATCACGTTAATATTTAAAAATAATAAAAGAAAAAGATAAAGTCTAATAATTTAAAAAGAAAAAAGGCCAAAAAAAAAAAAGGCCCTAGAAAAAAATGCAACCACTAGTGCCGCCAATGCAGTGAGGAGATGTGATGAACATTGTTCTTAGACAGACAGGAGAAGTTTCATGGGAGAAACTGAATATGAGAATTTATGAAGACCTGGGTATACACCCCTTTGGATGTCAAAGTTTTTTTTTTTTTTTTTTTTTTTTTTTGAGATAGAGTCCTGCTGTGTCACCCAGGCTGGAGTGCAGTGGTGTGATCTTGGCTCACTGCAACCTCTGCCTCCTGGGTTCAAGCGATTTTCCTGCCTCAGGCTCCCGAGTAGCTGGGACTACAGGTGCCCACCACCATGCCCGGCTAATTTTTTTTTTTCTATTTTTAGTAGAGACAGGGTTTCACCACATTGGCCGGACTGGTCTAGAACTCCTGATCTCAGATGATCCACTTGCCTCAGCTTCCTAAAGTGCTGGAATCACAGGTGCCCGCCACCATACCTGGCTAATTTTGTTTGTATTCTTAGTAGAGATGAGGTTTTACCATGTTGGCCAGGCTGTTCTCAAACTCCTGACCTCAGGTGATCCACCTGCCTGGGCCTCTCAAAGTGCTTGGATTACAGGTGTGAGCCACTATGACTGGCTGATAGATGAATTATTTTGGGAGGTTCTGCTTTTAGGCATAAGGGGAGTTTAGAAAAAATAAAATTAAACAAAAGGACTCTTCACAGGGCCCCTTCAGTGGAATGCTGGGTCTCCCAATGTCCCCAGCACAGCCTGTGTTTACTGTAGACAGGGAGATGCCACTCAGTCACAGCTTTGACAGTGTCTCTGGAGGGGGTGGCAAGGTGGAAATGGATTGAGAAGCAGAAATTTAGTTTAAGGCATGTCTTTGCAGTGTGGAGGCTTGATTAGGATTGGGTAAGGATCATGATGATATTGTCCAGGATTGGTGGAAACAGTGAGGTGAGGATTCTGAGGTGAGGGGCTCGAACATTTTAGGCCTCATACCATCTGTTTTCTGTTTTCCATGGAAGAGTTAATGAGCCTTCTAGAAGTTCCTGTCATGGACAATCACGACAGTTACCACTAGAGTCTGCAGGAGTGGGAAAATCATGCTAATGAAGACGATGGAACAGTCAAGTCATGTTCATGTAAGCTAGGGGTTTGTGCGAGGTGTGGTGGGGTCATTTTAGTCCTCAGCATCCAAAGCTATATGCTTAGTTAGAGGGTTTTGGTTCTCAGATTTCACTGCAAGACTAAAAGAAAAAAGATCAATATAGTAAACAAAAATGGATTCATGCTTGCCACACTGCTGCTGCTTTTTCTTTGACCTTAATAATCTATCATGGCTGCCCTTCCATGTCTTACAGCCAGGTTGAGGTCGTTCCTTTTAATAGGAGAATCATTGCAAAACTCCAACGTCCAAGTTGCTTTGTGGCTGGTGGCCCTATCTTCTGATTGCTTAGTTGGGACAGAACTGGCAAGGGGACAGTTCTTAGGCCATGACTTCCACTGTCTTATTTTTACTTTAAAGCAAAACAAATAATCCTTTCCTGGATTCTCATGGCAACGTTCTCAAGGGCAAGAAAATCCAAATCTTCCCTGTCAGTCTGCACTTGGCTTGGGGGAGAGCAACTCCCTCACTGCTTTGTCCCCATGAAGCTGGCTGGGTCCCCTCTGCAGGTTTGGGAGCACAGGATGAGAATGTCAGAGGGTTTGGACACTCAGAAGCTTAAGGTCACTGGGCCAACACCATAAAAGTGATCTGCCTGGCTGAAGAGTCATTTGAGGAATATAGTTTTGAAGACACACTCCCACTTAAGGAGTGACTGCCCAGGGGTTGAAATCCTCCCTGGTATGCAATGCAGTTTCTGAGCAATATTTTCATCTAATTTTCAAAAATATACATGGAGTATCCTTTCTTTATGACTGTTCTCTGGTCACCCTGATGTGTGTGTTTTGCAAGCCTGGGTGTAAGTATCCCTCCCATCCTGCCGAAGAGGCCTGAGATATGCCCCCAGAGTTTTCTGGAAAGTTCAAGACAGCCCTTTGTGGCCGGGCATGGTGGTGCATGTCTGTAATCCCAGTACTTTGGGAGGCCAAGGTGGGCAGATCACCTGAGGTCAGGGGTTCGAGATCAGCCTGGCCAACATGGTGAAACCCCATCTCTACTAAAAATACAAAAATTAATCGGGCGTGGTGGTAGGCACATGTAATCCCAGCTACTAGGGAGGCTGAGGCAGGAGAATTGTTTGAACCCAGGAGGCGGAGGTTGCAGCGAGCTGAGATCGCACCACTGCACTCCAGCCTGAGTGACAGATCAAGACTCTGTCTCAAAAAAACAAAACAAAACAAAACAAAAAGCCAAAAACCACACAAACACACACACACACACCTTTTAAGTCCAGCCACCAGGCCCCATTGCTTTTCCTAAATTGCCTCAGAACATCAAGCCCTCCCTCTCTGGTCCTTCCCACCCTCAGCCCTGTTCTCCCCTCCTCTTAGCCCTTGTGGCACCCTTACACTTTTTTCCACTCACTACTCTCTCTCTTTCTTTCTCTCTCTCTCTCTCTCTCTCTCTCTCTCTCTCTCTCTCTCTCTCTCTTTCTTTCTTTCTTTCTTTCTCTCTCTCTCTCTCTCTCTTTTTCTTTCTTTCGTCTTTCTTTCTGTCTTTCTTTCTTCTTAAAACAAGAACACAATATCTCTCTCCAAGGCAGGGTTTGCATGGCCTGTAGTAGCAGCCATTACAAAGAGAACAAGTAATTTCTTAGCCTTTCAGCGCTGCACTGCCTGTTTTTTTGTGAGTGGCCAGTGCACCTGTTGTGATAAGCAGTACTCCCTTCTCAAGCAATTTGAAAAGAGGGCAAACCCTGCACCCCACTCCCGCCCCCTTTCTTTTAAGTGGATGTTAATAATTTAAGGGGGGTGGAGAGAGAAGACCCGTTCTCTGGATGGATTCTTTAGGCTGACACTCACAAGGCTCTCGGAGGCTGCTGAGAGAGGAGAGTGCAGCCCTTGCTGGCTTCCTCAGGGGCTGTGCCAGGCCAGGCTCAGCCAGACAGGCTGGATGGAAGTTGGCTTCCGTTTGGAAACGGAGGCTTTCCTTTCCTTGTTCTCTGTGGGCTGTTTTGGTTTATTTGTTCCATGGCTCTCTGAGCTTCTTTGTTTGACCCTGGCTGGTAAAGAGCCTGGAGGCTTTGGTGAAAAGAAGCTTCTCCCAGCAAAACAAATTTTGGCATAAGGAGAATAAAAGACTTCCATTTTTCCTAGGGTGGGTGGGTGGGAGGCATGCATATGGCCTCTTCTGTTTTTTTTTTTTTCTTTTCTTTTCTTTTTTTCTTTTTGAAAGCCTATTAATCTCAAGCTGGCAAAAGGTGTTAGCCTGACAGTCTGGAGAGTGGAAATTCTCTGTTTGGCCCTGGCCAAGTGGCCCTCTGGCCTGTCATGGATAACACCATGTCTCAGGGAAAGAGGAGTTCAACATTCTGTGCATGAAGCTCCGGTGAAGTCACCTACAGCCTCCCCTGCCTCGGTCTAGCCAAGACAGGGGGCCCTCTCTGTGAGCCTGAAGTTTCTCTGGGGTGCTGTGGCTGGCAGGCCCTCTGGAGCGCCTGGGAGGTGTTTGTGTGAGGGCTGGAGGGGGCAGGCCTGGCCTGAGAGGGGACTAGGGCATGCCACCCCAAATATGCCACTTTGACAGAAGAATTGAGCTGGAGGGGTTGAAAGAAAAAAAAAAAAGCTTTAGGCTGGGCATGGTGGCTCACACCTGTAATCCCAGCACTTTGAGAGGCTGAGGCAGAAAGATCACTTGAGGCCAGGAGTTTGAGACCAGCCTGGGCAACATACAAGACCTTGTCTCTATTAAAAAAAAAAAAAAAAAAGAAAGAAATAAAAAGTCTTTTAGAACATTTCAAGTACATTCTTCTTCTTCTGGTTTTTCTTTTAACAGATGGGGGCTTGTAGGCCGGGCACGGTGGCTCACGCCTGTAATCCCAGCACTTTGGGAGGCCGAGATGGGTGGATCACGAGGTCAGGAGATCGAAACCATCCTGGCTAACACGGTGAAACCCCGTCTATACTAAAAATACAAAAAAATTAACCGGGCATGGTGGCAGGCGCCTGTAGTCCCAGCTACTCGGGAGGCTGAGGCAGGAGAATGGCGTGAACCCGGGAGGCGGAGCTTGCAGTGAGCCGAGATCGCCTGACAGCACTCCACCCTGACAGCACTCCACCCTGGGCGACCAAGCGAGACTCTGTCTGTAAAACAAACAAACAAACAAAACAGAACAAAACAAAACAAAAACCAGATGGGGGCTTGCTATGTTGCCTGGGCTAGTCTTGAATTTCTAGCCTCAAATGATCCTGCTGCCTCAGCCTCCCAAAGTGTGGGGATTACAGGTGTGAGCCACTGTGCTCGGTACCCCCAAAATCTTTTACCTTCCAAAAGGCAGAGCCTCTTAAGAACTCAATTGTCATGAATCCCCTCCCCAAGAGCAACTCATTAATCTCTTCTTAGAGTCTAGAACTTAGCACCACACCCAGACAGACACTGTCACCAAACTCTCAAATTTCTCATCCATTCTCCTAGGAGCCCATTTCTCCTTCCAAAAGTCATTTGCTTTTCCATTAGTGCCCTCTCTCACCAACCCTTCCTCTAGTAAGTTAGGTGCATAGACCCCAAATTCTTTTTTGTTTTTGTTTTTTTTGAGACAAGGCTGGAGTGCAGTGGTGTAATCTTGGCTCATTGCAACCTCTACCTCCTGGGTTCAAGTGATTCTCCTGCCTCAGCCTCCTGAGTAGCTGGGACTACAGGCGCCCATCACCACACCTGGCTAATTTTTGTATTTTTAGTAGAGACGGGGTTTTACCATATTGGCCAGGCTGGTCTCGAACTCCTGACCCGGCACTCCCAAAGTACCAGGATTACAGGTGTGAGCCACGGTGCCTGGTCGGTAGACCCCAAATTCTAACCACCCCTGTGAGTTGCTCCTCACTGGGTGCTCTCATGTGTAAGGAAGAAGCACAGGCTCACAAACTCCTGTTGGTTTTTCTCTCGTGAATCTGTCTTTTATCAGTTTCGTTCATAGGGCACTAGTCAGTCATCTAGGAGGGTAGAGGTGAAAAGGTTTTCTTCCCCAACACCTGTGTCCTTACCAAGACCTCTCTGTGGCTTGGGAAGTCTTTGAGAACATCAGACAACAGACAGCACAGCCCCTGGCTCCCAGTAACCTGCCAAAAAGATTTGGTAAGGCCTGGTATGGTGGCTCATGCCTGTAATCCCAGCACTTTGGGAGGCTGAGGCAGGTGGATCACCTGAGGTCAGGAGTTCAAGACCAGCCTGGCCAACGTAGTAAAACCCCATCTCTACTAAAAATACAAAAATTAGCCGGGTGTGGTGGTGGGCGCACCCATGGTGGTTCCTATAGTCACAACTACTCGGAAGGTTGAGGCAGGAGAATTTTTTGAACCAGGAAGGCGGAGGTTGTAGTGAGCTGAGATCACGCCACTGCACTCCAGCCTAGGTGACAGAGAGAGACTCTCTCAAAACAAAACAAAACAAAAACCTAAAGAACAAAAAGCAACCCAAAAAGATTTGGTGAATAAGTAACAGAATATCTTACTCTGAGTGACAGCATTTAAATGCACGTGGTCCTAACCAATTTGTGTATTAGTCACTCAGGACTTCAGTTGAGATCTGTAGAGCAGGTGATGGGGTTGTGGAGGAAAGGAAAGGGCATTTTGGAGGGAGGGGTTGAGTCTCTGTGTGCAGGTCTTTCATTGTTGATTTAAGATGGGGTGTGGGGCCAAGCTGTATGCCTATTCAACATGTTAGTAATTCGTCAGGCACACCTAACTTTGTGATTCTAGGTGTGTCTCTTCTAACCCACTCACCGGGCCAACCAGGGGCCAATCAGCCTTTTTCTTATCTGGTATTGGCACCAGGGAATTGTAAGGCTTTAAAGCCAAGTGCTAAGTTTCCAGGGTTGGGGCCACTTGGTACCTCCAGGAGGCTGTGATTTGAATCTCATATCTGATCTGCTATGGGTTCCGCCCCTGGCCATTCCCGGAAGGTAAACTTTCATCCTCTTCTGCTGACTTTTCCTTTATGGTTTTGTCCTGCTCAACTGCCTGCCAGTGTCAACTCCTAGATAATCCCTGCTTTCAGATATTTTGAAGAATGGGACTTCAACAGGGCTTTCTCCTATCCTGCCCCAATTGATAACGCAATCAGTTAATGTATTATTAAAGGATTTTACAGCTGCAAAGGGTTGGAGATCATCTTAAAGGGAGATTTCTGGGGTTAATGGTTGACCTGGTACTGGCTGGGCGTGGTGGCTCACGCCTGTAATCCCAGCACTTTGGGAGGCCGAGGCAGGCAGATCACGAAGTCAGGAGATCGAGACCATCCTGGCTAACACGGTGAAACCCCGTCTCTACGAAAAATACAGAAAATTAGCCGGGAGTGGTGGCCGGCGCCTGTAGTCCCAGCTAATCAGGAGGCTGAGGCAGGAGAACGGCGTGAACCCGGGAGGCGGAGTTTGCAGTGAGCTGAGATTGCCTGACGGCACTCCAGCCTGGGTGACAGAGCGAGATTCCGTCTCAAAAAAAATAAAAAACAAAAAACAAAAGTTGAGCTGGTACTTATTTCAAAGAATACACATCATTATTTCTAAATGGCCCTTGCATTTTACAAGAAAATGAAACTGTGCAGTGGTTATTGTGGAAGAGGATGTATCCTTCTTTTCCAAGTGCTTGGAGTGGATTACCTGTCCTCGGAAGACAGCTTGGGGTCTTTCTGTTTGATAGCATCCAGCTTGGGGGAAAACTAGGAACCTCTTAACATAGGAGTGGGAGGTGATTGCAAGAGGTCACAGCAGGGAGTTAAATAATATACTAAATGGCACAGCAAGAAGGCAGTATCTTTCAATTCCCTTTTATGCCCACTGATGAAGTCAGAGAGCCTCAGCTTGGCCCTGAAATGTCTTGAACACTTCTCTAACACCGATTCTTCTTCTCCTTTTCTATTGTCTTCCTCTTCTTCTTCCTCATCATTGTTCTTTTGGTAAGTAAACAGGGAGCAATTCCCAGGCTCTCAGCCTTCAGGAGCTTGCTGGAATCTAGAACATTTTCTCCACTGTATTTATTTTTCTGGCTGCCTTGTGTTTATGGCAAGTGACATTGGTTTTCTCTTCACCGTTAGTGGTCAAAATTTGTACTTAACATCAGAATATTTAAATATAAAATGTGAATTGATTTAAAGATGAAAGTGGCAGGTAGAATTGGATGTGGCACACATTTTGAAGGTGGTATGTGGCTGACCATTGTTCCTCATTCTTTTCCAATTCTAGTATCCTCTTGCCCATTAACCCCTCCTTTTTTGAGGAGATTTCATGTCAGTTTCTTCTCTTTTGTTCTTATCTTTTTCACCACCAACTTCTGCTGCTGGGAGATTTCTGTTGTTGTGTTTATTTATTTATTTTTTATTTTTAAGACAGGGTCTCCCTCTGCCACCCAGGCTGGAGTGCAGTGGTGAGATCATAGCTCACTGCAGCCTCGACCTCCTGGGCTCAAGGGATCCTCCTACCTCACCCTCCCGAGTAGCTGGGATCACAGGTGTGCCCCACCATGCCTGGCTAATTTCTTATTTTTTTGTAGAGATGTGGTTCTTCCTATGTTGCCCAGGCTGGTCTCCAACTCCTGGCCTCAAGCAATCCTCCTGCCTCAGCCTCCCAAAGCTCTAAGATTGCCTCTCTTTTGCAGCCCATGCCTACTCTTTCTCTAGTTTGCCATGGAGTGTTCAGGTGAGCAACAGGGACAGGAATATCAGCAGAGGCAGGCATATGTCCTGCTTGTCTGACACTTTCTTTTTTTTTTTTTTCCCTGAGACGGAGCTTCGCTCTCGTTGCCCAAGCTGGAGTACAATGGCATGATCTCGGCTCACTGCAACCTCCACCTCCTGGATTCAAGTGATTCTCCCGCCTCAGACTCCCGAGTAGCTGGGATTTCAGGTGTCCACCACCATGCCCAGGTTAATTTTTTGTATTTTTAGTAGAGATGGGGTTTCACCATGTTGGCCAGGCTGGCCTTGAACTCCTGACCTCAGGTGATCCACCCGCCTCAGCCTCCCAAAGTGCTGGGATTACAGGTGTGAGCCACCACGCCAGGCCTTCTGAACGCTTTTATTTTTTTTTATTTTTTTTTATTTTTTGAGACGGAGTCTCGCTCTGTAGCCCAGGCTGGAGTGCAGTGGCTGGATCTCAGCTGACTGCAAGCTCCGCCTCCCGGGTTCGTGCCATTCTCTGGCCTCAGCCTCCCGAGTAGCTGGGACTACAGGCGCCCGCCACCTCGCCCGGCTAGTTTTTTGTATTTCTTAGTAGAGACGGGGTTTCACCGTGTTAGCCAGGATGGTCTCGATCTCCTGACCTCCTGATCCGCCCGTCTCGGCCTCCCAAAGTGCTGGGATTACAGGCTTGAGCTACCGCGCCCGGCCTGAACACTTTTAACGTTTGATTTTGCACTTCCACTTGGGGTGTGGAGCTCCTGTGCTTAACTTCTGGGCTTACTGTCTTAACTCCCTCCTGGATTGCCAGGCCTTACAGAGTTGTGTCCTGTGTAACCCGTCTCTGCATCTTGCATGGAGCCTATGCCATTGTGAGCACATAGGAGGTCCCTAATATTGGCTGTAAACTGATCGCTGTGGCATTTTAGCAGTTGTCAGATTCATTTGGTCAATGTTGGCAGGCTCTGGCAATTAAAAGACAGGTGGAGGTTATGCAGCTCATTCTCCACAGCCTCATGGTCAGGTTGAAAGTCAAGTCTTAGACCAAACATTGACGTGCAGGTTCCTGTAGGTTGGTGAAGTGGCACTCTTTGTCCTCAGGCACAGGGACAAGCACATTGCATTCATAGGTTCATTCTGAAGTGACATTGTTGCCCTGTCTTGGAATCAGGTGACAATATTCCCTGTGCATAGGGTGGTATAGGCCTCAGCAGGGTTGAAGGCCCACTATGTTGCTTTTAAAATGTTAGGATTAAGACTTACAGGATTCATATGCCTTATTCATACGGGGTGGTAGTACCTGAGCAATTATTCTCTCAACCATATATTGCACTCCAACCACTTCACAAAGGAAGAACAAAGTGTAATCTTTAATGCTAATAATGAACCCTATGGTGTGGATTTTCTTTCTTTCTTTCTTTATTTTTTGAGATGGAGTCTTGCTCTGTCACCTAGGAGTGCAGTGGCGTGACCTTGGCTCACTGCAACCTCCGCCTCCTGGGTTCAAGCGATTATCATGCCTCAGCCTCCTGTGTAGCTGGCATTACAGGCACGTGCTACGAAGCCCGGCTAATTTTTTTATTTTTAATAGCGATGGGGTTTCATCATGTTGTCCAGGCTGGTCTCAAACTCCTGACCTCAAGTGATCTGCCCGCCTCTTAAAGTGCTGAGATTACAGGTGTGAGCCACTGTACCCGGCCTCTTTATTGGGTGTTTTTTTTTTGTTTTTGTTTTGTTTTGTTTTGTTTTGAGACGGAGTCTTATTCTGTCGCCCAGGTTGGAGTGCAGTGGCACGATCTCCTCTCACTGCAAGCTCCGCCTCCCAGGTTCACGCCATTCTCCTGCCTCAGCCTCCTGAGTAGCTGGGACTACAGGTGCCCACCACCACGCCCGGCTAATTTTTTGTATTTTTAGTAGAGACGAGGTTTCACCATGTTAGCCAGGGTGGTTTCGAACTCCTACATCGTGATCCACCTGCATCGGCCTCCCAAAGTGCTGGGATTACAGGCGTGAGCCACCGCACCCAGCCCATTGGGTTTTCTTAATGCACTCTTGTGGCACCTTTGGGAGATTTGTGATTGGTAAAGATCAAATGCTAACTATTTCTAGGGCATAGATTATAATTCTCTCTCTCTCACACACACACACACACACACACATACACTATCACATTGTTAATAGTGAAGTATTTTAGAGCAAATCACTACACAGGCAATGTAAGATTTATGGAACTGAAGAATGTTGGGCAGAGGCAGATGCCTATGTTTTATTTTTATTTTATTTATTTATTTTCCAGACCAAGTCTTGCTCTATTGCCCAGGCTGGAGTGCAGTGGTGTGATCTCGGATCACTGCAGCCTCCATCTCCCGGGTTCAAGTGATTGTCTTGTCTCAGCCTCCCGAGTAGCTGGGATTACAGGCATGCACCACCATGCCTGGATAATTTTTTTTTTTTTTTGAGACGGAGTCTCGCTCTGTCACCCAGGCTGGAGTGCAGTGGCCGGATCTCAGCTCACTGCAAGCTCCGCCTCCCGGGTTCACGCCATTCTCCGGCCTCAGCCTCCCGAGTAGCTGGGACTACAGGCGTCCGCCATCTCGCCCGGCTAGTTTTTTGTATTTTTTAGTAGAGACGGGGTTTCACCATGTTAACCAGGATGGTCTCGATCTCCTGACCTCGTGATCCGCCCGTCTCGGCCTCCCAAAGTGCTGGGATTACAGGCTTGAGCCACCGCGCCCGGCCAACCTGGATAATTTTTGTATTTTTAGTAGAGATGGGGTTTCACCATGTTGGTCAGGCTGGTCCAGAACCCTTGACCTCAGGTGATCCACTCACATTGGCCTCCCAAAGTGCTGGGATTACAGACATGAGCCACCATGCCTGGCCAGATGGCTATGTTTTAGTTGCAGCTCTGCCTTCCTCAAAGGGGCTCTGTTTCTTCACAAGAATTGCTAAGGTTACTTCTGCTATCCCAGCCAGTTACAGATAGGTTCTCTCCATCAATTTCTTGGGAAATTTCCTTATCTGTGAAATGGGAATAGTAAGCTTACTTAAATAACAGGTTTTCTTCTTACCTTGAGGAGTTCATGAGAAGATGTGTGTTAAATTGCCTGGTGAATGGTAAACAGCCATTCTAGTGTAGGTTATTTTCATTGTTATCACCAGGAAGACCAAATAGAAGCCAAAGATCAGGCGAACTGCTTCTTCCCTGGGATAGAGAACTAAATCACCAGTATCTGCTAAAATCAGGAGTGAACTGAAGTCCTGTCTACCCTTCAATGGTGTTGAGTTAGGTCTGAGAAAGTAACCAGAAATTGAACATTTTCTGGTTCAGATGAAAATCTCTGTTCTGCTCTGAACTTTTATGTGTACTTCCAAGGCTTAATAGGCAGTATTATGAAGCATAGAGAAGAGATTATTTATTAACAATAGCGTTGAAGATATGGATGACTGGTTTGTTTGTCAAGAGTAAGGTCATAACTCTGTAATCTGCTTTAGTCTGAGAGTTGGACTGATCCCATTTGGCTTACCTGATACCAATGTGCTACTCTTTTTCTGCCTTCATATATTTCTGCCCACGTTGCTTGACTTACGAAAATATGCATTTGCCTGCTACACATGACTAGTGACTCTCCTATTGAATCAGATTCTCATAAAAAAGCAAAGAGGGAGTGAATGGGGGAGAGATGGAACACACTATATTTCTTTGAGACCAATGCTTATTTTCTTGGCTGGCAAATGCTTTTTTCTCACCTTTTGACATAATCCTAATGGTCCTATTAAAATACATTTAGCCTTCTCTCTCTTCTCCATCTGCCAGCACTCTGTGTCATTTGGTGGACGGCAGGCAGGTTTTAAGTTCCGAAAAGCAGAGAACAGGCTAAGCGTTGGAACAGGATCATATGTCTCCTGTTTTATTTTCAGAAGCACACCCTTCCCCCCACCCCCGGTTTTATTGCTAAGTGTTGAGTTGCAGCTGGATCAGGACAGGGTGGGACAGCAGGGAGACGTCTTTGCCTCTGAGGATTGTGTGATGCCAAGGAGGGTTTTCCAAGGAGTTCAAGGAGTCTCTTTCATTAAGAATCTTTTGAAGCAAAATATTCTGATGCTGTTATTTTTGGAAATTCTAATTTGGGCTCGTTTAGATGATTCCCAATATTCCTTCCATTTCTTTGAGTGGGTGATTTTTGTGGTTGTGTTTTGGGTTCAAGTTCACAAATAATGTAACTGTGCCTCAGCCTCATACAGACTTTCTGCCAGCAGAAAGAGCTGGAAAGAGCTCAGGCAGTTGCATATTAAGGGCAAACATAGCTCGTGTTCAGCGAACATGAACTGTGTTTGCTCAGGCTCTTTGGATGAGCTCTTTGCCTAACGGGGAGCGGTGGCAGCAGCTGGGGTGGGTAAGTGATACTGTGCTACAGAGCCTCTAAAACTCCCTGCTCCATCACCGGCAGTGACATTCAATCCCTTCCAGGAAGCAATGTGAGCCCGCCACAGCTGGCCAGAGGGAGCTTTCCCTTCTGGTTAGGAGGGGTGGGCTTTGGTCTTTAGAGCCTGACTATAGCAGCCTGTGGAGGAGACCTTTGCATGCTGGTGGACGGCAAGAACCGGTTGAGTGTCCTTCCTTCCCTTGCAAGGAGTTTTGGGAATGGAGTGCAGTTTTTAACTCAGGGATCTGGGCAGGGGTTTGGGATACTCAGACAATGCCCATCACGTCAGCCTCCTGAGCAGAACTGGAGGAAGAACCTTTTGAGAGTTGGCTGGTCTGGGGCATGCGGGGGGGAGGTTTCTAGAACAGAGGTGGGCCTGGGGGGCAGGAAGCTGGTGCGCTGAGCTGCCTCGGGACAGAGGCTGACGCACTGCCCTCCCTGATGTGTTCTAGAGCTCTGTTTTCAATGCAGCTGTACTCATTGTATAGCTAAGGCTCTGTGTCCCCAGTAGCGCTGGACACTAGGATTTCTCAACCTCAGCGGTGCTATTGACATTTGGGATACAGAATTCATGGCAGTGGCAGTGGGGACTGTCCTGTGCGTTGTAGGATGTGTAGCAGCATTCCTGGCCTCTATCCCCTGTGTGCCGGTAGCACTCCCATTCCATTTAAAACCAAAAATATTTCCAGACATTGCCAGACATCCCCTGCTGGGGCAAACTTGCCCCCAATTGAAAAACACTGCATTTTGCAGAAAACAAAACACACTGCTCTCTTCCCCCACCCCCACTTCTGAATTTATATGTACTATTTAGGAAGAGAGCAGGTGGGAAGTCAGATAATATGTTTTTAATATTTGAATACCAGGCTCTTTTATTAGATTGAGGCTTACAAAACTGTCATTCTTTTTGGACGTCAACATGGTTGAATAAGGGCAATTTTGTATGGCTCAACTTAATACCAGCCCATGAAATCAGATTTGTACAAACCTCAGTCACAAGGGGCCTCAGGACAAGGTCATGACCTATGCTGTTTATTAAACACCTCGAGAAGCCTCCTCTACAAGCAATTGCATTAAGATGGGTGGGTGGGGTAAGGAGAGGGAGAGCTGGAGTGAGCCTGAGAACAGAGCCAAAAGCATTGAAGAATATGTAAGAGGAGGGGGGACAGGGATAGTTTTACATGTCCCTGGCTGTGGGAAAGGAAGATCGCAATCCTACTGGGGTCATAAAGCAGAAGGAATCATTCAGGTATAGAGGGGAAGAGGGGAAAGGAGACCAAGAGATACAAAGGGACTAGGGCTGAGGGAGATGAACTTCAGAGTCTTAGAGCAAAAATGAACAGAAATTTACCTTCTTCCCTTTGTGATTTAAGAGGCAGAGGTTAAGTGCGGGTATGAATCTGGGGGCAATTGGAGACTCGCCCCAGAGCTTTGGGAACAACCTGAGTGTGGTGTACTTTTGGAGAGAAGAGAGGAGCTGGGCATGGGCCCTGGGCATCCTTCCTTGCTGGCCTGGCCTCTCAGGAGCCTGCCTCTCTGGCTGGGTAGAAGTAAATTCCCCTCGAGCAGGTCTGGGGACACCTCCTCTCAGCCACGGCACTGACCTCTTTGTGTGTTGACTCATTCATGTTCCTATTTTTTTGTACATTACCATCATGGCACCACTAAGACAAGTTCCTCAAAAAAAGTTGTGTTCTTGTTTTTTTTCTTCCTTTCCTATACTTTAATCCTTGCCTCTCTGGCATGTCTCAATATGCCCTTTCAAAAACTGTTGCACTGACACCTGTTTTTCCATTTTCTTACAAAGTTGTCTGCAACTCGATCAACTAGGGGTCTTGTTTGGGGCAAGAAGGGTGATCGGACAGTGGGAGCCTGGGAGGCCGGCTCTGGTGAGGCACAGGCCTTGACAGCTGTATAAAGAATGTGATGGCTCAGATAAATAGGGCCAGTCCCAAGACGGGAATCTTGTGAATTCACAGGCTAGAGCAGATCTCGGAGACGCTCAGTTCTGCAGCCCCATTTCTGGGGCTTCTGCAGGTGAAGCAATCCAGGCCCAGAACGACCTCCTGACTTGCTCACATCACAGTTAGTACCAACGCTGAGAACATAAGTCTTTTGGCCTAAGCCCATGCTCTTTTCCCTGAATTACCCCAGTATGCTGTGGTGTGGCTAAGGGTCGAGAAGTTCCAGGGCCCCTGAGTCAGCAGTTTTAGTTCCCATATAAAGGAAAGGGCAGACGACTGCTGCTGTTAACTTTTTTTTTTGTAGTCTGGTGCAGCGCATTCAGTGGGCATGGGATGCAGGCTTGTCCGATGCCTGCCTGGGGAGTGACTCAGGAGTAGGCTGCCTGCTCTAGCCAGGAGCTCATTAACAGGGCTGCGCTCATTTGCAAACCAGGCAACGCAGACCCATGATAGCTTCCTGCAGTCCCTGGCTCAGACTCAGTAAATATCTGCAGCATTTAGGTGGGAGGGAGGAAGCAAAATAAAGAAGAAAGATACTCAGAGGGCAGTTCCTCCTGACTCATTTACAGTGTGAGCGGTTCCCTAGAACGCACTTTGTATTTGGGTCAGTTTACTTGGCCCTTTGTCAGAAAGCCGAAACCCAAGGAGAAGGGCGCTCGTGTACATCCTTATGCTCAGCTGCAGATTTACCAGGAAGCGAATGAAACACGCTTTGGGATCCTTCACTTGTGTGGGCCCCTTTCAAGTTCCCACAACTAATTTGTATTGACAATTTTGTAAACACTTTGCATTTTAAAAACTGTAGATGCTTCCGGTCTTGCAAAATGTGGACTTGCTTCAGAAACCACAGCACGTGATAGGCCGGTATCTTACATGATTTCACTAAACCGACTGAGAAAAGGCACCAGGGTCAGGAGTGCCCTAAGGAACAGATGAATGAGAGAAGTAGAATACGTGCACCAGAAGCTGCGTTTCTGCACAGGACCCTTCCACCCCAGCCCTGTTTAAACAAGCGTCAGCTCTCTCAAAGGAGGTGGTGAGAGGCCACTTGACTTTGGCTTCCATTTTTTCACCCCTTCTTTCAACAGTGACGTGGAGCAGAGGGTCATAGATGAGTAGGGCATCCAGGAGCAGGGCTTAGGGAGAGGCTTTAGGCTCTGCTGAGGCCTCTGAGGATGACCGAAGGAAGCCTTGAAGGTTCCTAAAGCTGGAAACCAGCAAAGGCTGGGATGTTGTCACACAAGCCTCAGGGTGGAGACTTTACCTGACTGTGTCCTGTGTTCGAGGTGCACGGGGTCGCAGGTTTCAATTGCTTTCTAGGGCAACGAGGGGCCACGCTAGGGTTGTTTGAGAGTAATTTTGCTTCCATTCATCCTCCCTTCCCTCTTCTCCCTCATTTGTATGTGTGTAATTAGAGTGACCAGCCTGCTGGCCTGTTTACAAGGGGAGGAAGTTCCTCCTCCCACCGCTTTTGTGGTAGCTTTAAGTGGACACTCTATTCTTCTGTGCTTCCTGCCTTGAAAGTGCTGACCAGGGTCACTCACAGGGCTGTTAAACAGCCGCTGCGCCTCACCCTGGTGGCAAACAAGGCCATTCCAGGCCTATCCATCAGCGTGGCTCGACAAGTGCTTTGGGATCTGCCCGGATGAAAGATGGGAAGTGAGCGTGGGCGTGGCCCTGACGCGCCTCAACCTCCAGACCAAATTTGTCCCAGGCCCTGGTGTCCCTGACGCAGGGAGGAACAGACTGTGGGGAGAAGCTTGGGCATCCCCATGTTGTCATCTGGGCAGTGGCCATAGCTATTTCTTTCTCATTCATTCTTTAAATATTAGTTGATTGCCTGTTTAAGACTGCACAAAAGCCTGAATTTTCAACCGCTTTATTTCAATAACTGACATTTGATTTAGTAGATGTAAAAAAGATTGCTTGGTTTTGGAGAAAAAAAGGAACTTTTTTTTTTTTTTTTTTTGAGACGGAGTCTCACTCTGTCACCCAGCCTGGAGTGCAGTGGTGTGATCTCGACTCACTGCAACCTCTGCCTCCCAGGTTCAAACGATTCTCGTGCCTCAGCCTCTCAAGAGCTGGGTTTACAGGCACATGCCACCATAGCCGGCTAATTTTTTTATTTTTGGTAGAGACGGGGTTTCACCATGTTGGCCAGGCTGGTCTTGAACTCCTAACCTCAAGTGATCTGCCTGTCTTGGCCTCCCAAAGTGCTGGGATTACAGGTGTGAGCCACTGCACCTGGCCAGAACTTTTAAATTTTTATTTATTTTTTATCTTTCCTTACCCTGCCAGGGTACCTAACATCCAGCTCAAGGCTTTAGTTTTTTCAGTAGATGATTCCAAACTGCTTTCCCCCAAATATCACAAGCGATTCCTAGTTTTCTAAATGGAGAATCTCAGATTTCAGTTGGTTACTCTGTTCTTGAGAAAATAACATTGAAAACCCAAACCTCATCTCCAAGGACTTTCAGCAGTCGCCTCCTGTGGTGGGCATTGGGAAACTGTGTGCATTTGGACAGACTCCTCCAACCCTTCCAGCTCTGGTGTCTGCTGTACTTCTGGTCTCTGCTTTTAGAAAGAGAGGAGGGATCCAGAAAGTGGAGATGGGTAGCGGGTGAGATAATATTCCCCTCCTTTAAGCCTCTGTCTGCTGTGACAATGTATTTTGGGATTTCTGAGGCCTGGCCCTAGGATAACCCGTGAGATTGAATCCTCAAAGAGGGACAAAGGGACAGAGAGGTGACACTGATGGGGCATAAAGTGGAAGGTGGCAAAAAAATAACGTCTTCCTTTTTTCTTTGAGATGGAGTCTTGCTCTGTCGCCCAGGCTGGAGTGCAGTGGCGTAATCTCACCTCACGGCAACCTCTGCCTCCCAGATTCAAGCAATTCTCCTGCCTCAGCCTCCCCAGTAGCTGAGATTACTGGCATGCACCACCACGCCCAGCCAATTTTTGTATTTTTAAGTAGAGGTGGGGTTTCACCATCTTGGCAAGGCTGATCTCAAACTCCTGACGTCAGGTAATCCACACGCCTCAGCCTCCCAAAGTGCTGGGATTATAATGTCTTCTATGAAGTTTTTCAAATATCTGTAAAGGCTGTTGTAAAATCGTGCATATTTATGATGAAAGAATTATGTAATTGGCAGTGGCCTTTTGTGGCCATGTGCTTTCTCCACCTAAGGAAATTAAAATACATTTATTATCATGTGATTGTTGAGGATATTATTTGACTTAAAAGGGATCTTGATGGTTGAAAAGTTCACTGATCTTTAGAAACTAAAATATGAACGTGTCTGGGCACGGTGACTCACACCTGTCACTCTAGGACTTTGGGAGGCTGAGGTGGGAGGATTGCTTGAGGCTGGGAGATCAAAACTAGTCTGGCCAACATAGTGAGACCCCAGTCTCTAATTAAAAAAAAGAAAGAACGTTCATTCTGGAAGATAAATTAGAAGCCATGGAAGCTGGCTTTGCTGTAAAAATGGCCTAAATCTGTTTTTCACCTTCAGATCATTGGCCTTTCTGCAGTGCACACAGCTCTGAGGTTTGTACAAACCTAATATGAGCAGCACAACTGCTTCCAGACGGCCTCACAGAGCCCGTTAGTGAGGCAGGACTCTGAAGGAGGGAAGACAGAAAAGGAAAGTTAATCTTCCAGCAGCTCTTGGGGTGTAGAAAGCCCCTCAGAGCCCTCAGCTCACCTCAGCTGTTTGTCTCCTGGCCCAGCTGCCCTGGTTTAGCGGTCGTTTAAATATTTTCTTTGCTTTCCCTTTGGCTTGATGGATTGTGGATGTCTAAACATGGGTTCTTTCCCACCTGGGCCTGCCCCGCCTCTTTCCTGGGGATATAATGGGCTTGTTTGAAGGGTCTGACGCGGCATGGGTGCTGGCCAGCAGGAGCTGGGGGAGAAACACCTCTGTGTGCACAGCGCTCGGGCTAAGTAGCCCTTTCATTGGAGTAGTCAACACCTTTTGTTGCTGCCAGACCCTTCGGGATTGATCCAGTATTCGCTGTCCTTTGAGGTGGGTTGGAGAGAGGTAAATGTGCCCAGAGCAGCTTCCAGAAGGAACTGGCTGAACACTGCCTCCTTTGGTTCCATCGTTCAGGAGATCTGCTAAGGAAAACAGAAGCTTGTTAGTCTCAATTTTGGTGATAAGTAGAATACATAACCAGAGAAAGTAAGAACCCTTTAGGAAGTTCCCACTTAACACATTTACTTCTATGATTCTTCACATTTTTACATCCTGCCCTTGATTTCATATTTCCTTTCTATGAAATTTTCATGAGTTGGTTCCTTTTGAAAACAGAAATCTCTCTCTTTTTTTTTCTTTGAGACGGAATTTCCCTCTTGTTGCCCAGGCTGGAGTGCAATGGCATGATCTTGACTCACTGCAACCTCTGCCTACTGAGTTCAAGGTATTCTCGTGCCTCAGCCTCCCCAGTAGCTGGGATTACAGGCATGCGCCACCACACCTGGCTAATTTTGTATTTTTAGTAGAGACAGGGTTTCATCATGTTGGTCAGGCTGGTCTCAAACTCCTGACCTTAGTTGATCTGCCAGCCTCGGCCTCCCAAAGTGCTGGGATTGCAGGCATGAGCCACTGTGCCTAGCTGAAAAAAGAAATCTTAAATCACACATAATTATATTTACTCAGACTCTACTTAATGTATGAACTCGTTGGAACTGACACAAGGGTACCAGTCTGCTAGGAAATCTCAAGTTCAATCAAATGTTCCCAAATGGAGTATGGGAGAAGCAGAGGCCCACTGGGTCTGGGGCGTGGCTTTTGAATTGTGAAGATGCTTCTGCAAGCTTGTTGGTGGATGGCTGGATTGACAACAGCATGTCTAGTTACTGTTGCAAGGGATGAAATTGAAGTATGGTGATCTAAATTGCAAGGAAGGATTCTCAGCTCATCTTTTCTGTCCTCAAACTGTCTTCCTTTGCCAAAACTGTCAACATTCTGCCTACAGATAGACTGTCAAATGGAATATGACAAACTCCAAAGCACTATTTTCTCCAAAGCACCTATCTTAATTTCATACTTCTCCCCTTATATTACCTACTTTAAGGGATTTTTGGTGGGGAGGAGGGAGGAGTACCAGGAAGAATTTTGCATAAATAAATGCTTTTGCTCAAACTCTTGAACTCTTGAACTTTTGTTCAAATTCTAAGATTTTAAAGTTTTTTTTCCCCCTGTTATATCTACCCTGTTACTAAATTTGCAAGGAAAGCAATGAATCCTTTATATTGGCCCTAGCACTATGTCTTGTGCAGAGGCATGAAAAGATATTCCCGGTCTCATCCTTAAGAAACTGACCATCTGGTAGTCAGAGCAGGATTTATGAATGAGTCAGCTGAAGAGCAGTGTTTGATGGATCTAATCTAGTCTCTAGCCTGGTGCTCTGCATGTAAAGAGGGTTCAGGTGATGTTAGCCCAACAAAGAAAGCACTAAATTACAGTGTTCAGGCAATAGCATGGTTGGACCTCAGAGAACTGGGAGAGAACATAGGTTCCAATAGTTGGTGTAGTCTGTGTGCAGAAGGTAGGGACACGAGCTAGGTCTCGAAGGAAGAGTACAAAGGTTGAATGGGTTGAGAGGGTGTCACTGGTAATTGGAAGAGTCAGAGGAATGACCCAGGGAACAGCATCTTGGTTGGACCAGAGGGTATGCACTGACTAAGGACCAGTAAAAGATAAAATGAGATGAATTGTAGAAGGGGTTGAAAATCAGTTAGAGTTGAGATTTGGATTAAGTCAAGTTGATAAAACTATAAAGGGAGCTATTATAGGTTTGGAGGGTTTGCTTATAGTAAATTTCTTTCTCTCTCTTTTTTTTTTTTGTTTGAGACAGGGTCACCTAGGCTGGAGTGCAGTGGCACAATCTCGGCTCACTACAACCTCCGCCTCCCGAGCTCAAGCGATCCTTCCACCTCAGCCTCCTGAGTAGCTGGGATTACAGGCGCCCACCACCATGCCCAGCTAATTTTTGTATTTTTAGTAGAGATGGGTTTTCACCATGTTGGCCAGGCTGGTCTCAAACTCCTGACCTCAGATGATCTGCCTGCCTTGGCCTCCCACAGTGCTGGGATTACAGGCACAAGCCTTGGCTAATTTTTTGTGACTTTTGTAGAGACAGGGTTTTGCCATGTTGCCCAGGCTGATCATTTTACATTCCCACTAGCAAGACACTAGGGTTCTAATTTCTCCACATCCTCACCAATACTTATTTTCTGTTTTATTTTATTTTTTTTCCTCTTTTATAGTAGACATCTTAATTGGTATAGGATGATATTTAATTGTGGTTTTGATTTGCATTTCCTTAATGACTAACGATGTTGAGCATCTTTTCAGAAGCTCAGAAACATATAAAGAGATGACCACATTTGTATATCTACTTTGGGAAAATGTTCAAGTCCTTTGCCCATTTTTAATAGATTTTTTTGGGATTGTTGAGTTTTAGGCATTCTCTCTATATTTTAGATATGTATTAAACACTTATGCAGTATGTGATTTGCAAATATTTTCTCCCATGCTGTGGGTGACCATTTTACTTTGTTGATAGTGGTTTCTGATTGAAAAAAATTCTTAATTTTGATGAAGTTCTATTTGTATGTTTTTTCTTTTGTTGCCTTTGCCGTTGGTGTCATATTCAGGAAATCATTGCCAAATCCACCTCTGAAGGTTTTTTGTTTGTTTTCTTCTAAGAGTTTTACAGCTTTAGATCATACATGTAGGCCTTTGACCCATTTTGAGTTAATTTTTTTTGTATATGGTACATGTATATTCAGTTTTCCCAGTGCCCATTGTTGTCCTTTCCCTATTGGACAGTCTTCCCAAAAAATCACTTAACTGTATATGCAAAGGTTTATTTCTGAATTCTCTGTTCTATTCTACTGGTCTGTCCCTTTGCCAGTAGCATGCTGTTTTTTATTATTATGGTATTGTAATACGTTTTGAAATCAGGATTTGTGAGACCTCCAACTTTGTTCTTTTTCAAGATTGTTTTGGCTATTGGTGGTCCCTTGAGATTCCATATAAATTTTAGGATGAAATTTTCTGTGTTTGCAAAAAATACCATTGGGATTTTGATTGGGATTGCATTAAATCTACAGATCACTTTGGGTAGTATTGACATCTTAACAGTACTAAATCTTACAATCATTAACAAGGGTTGTTTTTTCATTTATTTTTGTCTTCTTTAGTTTCTTTCAGCAACATTTTGTAGTTTTCAGTATGTAAACCTTTTGCCTCTTTGGTTAAGTATTCAGTTCTTTTTGATGCTATTGTAAATAGAATTGTTTTCTTAATCAAGGCAGATGGTTTTGCCATACATTATGGTTCTTATCTCTCTATTCCACGTTCCCCTTCCGAAAGGCTGGCTGATACTAATTAGAATGAGGGTGGAGGCCACCCAGAGGGTCACCTTTGCCCTGGGAAGTGACTACAATTCTGAACCTGCAGAAGGAAGGAATAAGGGCTGCTTTAGAGTCCATCTGAGGTTGTTCAAGGTCTTTGAGACTCACAGACATATTATTTAATATGCTTTATTCAGAGCACAAAGACGAATAACTTCCTTCCAAATCCTACTTCAAGCAAAGGGAAGAGAAATATAGCAGCTGTCGGGAGGCTATTCAACTTTTAAAGTTTGACTCCAGCAAAAATTGTAAGAGGCAAACAGTGTATCCTTAGCTGTGTCATCTCCTCACCCCAGTTCAGCTTTGATCTTCCTCTTCTTTTATCCTGTTTCCCTGTTATCCTGTCATCACCCTGCCTCACTCCTTTTTCCAAAGTTCCCTTTCCTCTGCTTCCTTAACAAATGTACCTATCCCATTGTCATTTCCTCAGGTTTTTGCTGGGCAAAAGTAAACTCTTCCTGAAAAATTAACTCTTGCAAAACAAGAACGGGTAAAGTCTTTGCAATTTAACAGGGTGACAGTGTCTTCATCTGAGCAAGATGAATGAGTTAGTCTAATCCTGGTGACTTCAGGAACCCACAGACTGAGAAGGAAAATGATTTTGGGGTTTGCCTAGACCTGGCCTGATCTGTTAGTGGGTGGAAGCAGGAGGGGACAGAGAAGCTAGTGTCAGATAACTGGGAAGCGTGATGTTGTGCTGGTCTTTGAGGCAAAGGAGCTTCACTACTGGAGGTGCCTCAGAGTCAAACTCAGTCCTGCCTTAAGTGGCTTGTCACAAGGTCTCAGGGAGCCTAGAGCTGTAATTGAAATTGATGTTTTCTCTCAGTGACCCACTTCTAACCTTAGAACTTCCTACAGACTTGGTCTTGGGAAGGGTTTACCCCCAGACTGTGTGGTTGCAGGAACCTGTGGGCATTCCAGAGGGAGTCTGTTAACTCAACTTCAGAAATGAGGAAGATTATTTTATAAGTCAATGCAGGCTAAAAACCAGGGGACCCCCAAACTGCGTGGACTGGCCAATCACCAGCGTGTGGGCTAATGTAAAGCGGAAGGCCTGCAGGCAATGGTGGCAGGCCATGCCTGTGGACCTCTGTTACATACCACCTGCCTGACCACTGTGTGTGGGGAGGTAACAGCCCCCATGTCCCGACCCCCTGGCAGCTCTCTTCTGCTCTGGTGAGTACCGAAGGCCAGGGCTGCACCGTCCTGGGCTGCACTGTGGGAGGTGGGGCTTGGCAGCAAGCTGGACTGGGGATTCTGCTTTGTGTCCGGCTGCTCCGCAGAGATGTCTGCACCATGGATTTGATACAAAGTCCACAAACATTTCACTGCAAAAGGCACCTTTTATCTCCCTTTGCAGAACCTCCGAGAGAGCCAAACTTGGTGGCTTGCCAAACAGGCTCTACTCCTTATGTCTGATCTAGGGTACATGATGTTGGTTGCCATCTTCCTATCGAACCCAAAGCCAGAGCTCTGGATGTGAGATGAAGGGAATGGTAGCTGGGGAGGCTAGAGGAGAAAGACAGTGCAAACAATACCTCAGGCAATGGGCTAAGCACACAAACAGATTTAGGTGGACCAGAGGAGAAAAGAAAAAAGCCCCAAACAAACCAAAAACAAAGCAACACTTCTTTCCTACTTCCTTCCTTCCCATGCATCTCATTTGTGTTGGTGGAAGCTACAGATTGATTACTGTTTTGGGGCCTCTGATTAAAAACTCACATGTGTAGAGACTCAGCCACGAGATTAGGAGCTTCTTTGTTGAACCGAGGCAATCTCATGTTATTAAACCTTCCCTCTCAACTTGCCACCTGCTCCTCTCCTTCCCTAGCCCTAAGACGCTGAACCCATCTCCCCTTTTATCTTTGTTGCCTGTTAATTCCTGTTTCATCAGGTGGAGGGCTTGTTCTGGAAATTAAGGTTTTGGGGACAGGGTTCCTCAGCTTCCTCTATCTTTGGGTATAGGAGGGCAGTCCTAAGATTTCCATAATCACAGCTTTTCCTGTGCCTCCTGCACTTACGATCACTACCGTACATCTGACTTCTTAAATTCATGGCCTTGAACTGCAAGGATATTTGGTAGTGTGTATGTTTTGTCTGCAACTACATTGTCTGATTGGGTGAAATGGGCTCTTTATTAGTCTGTTCTTGCACTGCTATGAAGAAATACCTAAAACTGGGTAATTTATAAAGAAAAGAGGTTTAATTGGCTCATGGTTCCATAGGTTGTACAGAGAGCATGACTGGGGAGGCCTCAGGAAACTTGCAGTCATGGCAGAAGGGGAAAGGGAAGCAGGCACGTCTTCTACGGCCAGAGCAGGAGGAAGAGAGAGAAGGAGAGATGCTACATGCTTAAACAACCAGACCTCGTGAGAACTAATTCACCATCACAAGAACAGCAAAGGGGAAATCCACCCCCATGATCCAGTCACCTCCCACCAGGCCCCTCCTCCAACACTGGGTATTATAGTTCGACGTGAGATTTGGGTGGAGAGGCAGAGCCAAACCATATCAGGCTCCAAGGCCACTTTTAAGTAGCTCCAGGATTCTCAAATTCTAAGTGTTTTAAGTGCACAGACAGAAGGCATAGCAAGCCTTCAATACATGTTCACGATTATCACTTTCTAGAAGCCTTCAGAGTGATTGTCTAAGGAGTTTTCTGGTCAAGCACTGGGGTAGGCATTGGCATTCTTCTCCAGATGAAAGTCAAGAGGCAGACACTACAGTGACCAATGCCTCATCCAAACTCCTGAGGAAGAGGAGAGTCCAACTGCCACTTCCTAACAATGTGAAGCCATGATACGAGGCCTAATAAAATTTCCCCACGGTTTCAAGAGGATGTGGTATCTTTCACTTCCTGTCCCAAACTGTTCTGCACTGTTGCGCCATGCAACAGCTGCTTCGGATCAAGCCATGGCCAAATTCTTGCTGGGAAGAGCAGTGACATTTGGGGAGCCACAAGGACACAGGGAGCCACTCTGTAGGTGCTGGAGACTCCACTCATAGGATGTCTGGACACTGATGTCTAAAGTCTAGATAAGGATATTAAAATGTTAGATCGGGAAGGGGACAGATCCATCATTGTAATTTCCAAGGTGAAACTCGGATGTCCTGGAAGGAGGGCAGACAGGCCTGCTGTGACCTGCTAATCCACTATCACAAAGTGTGCATGCTTTCTTATCATTTTACTTCTTTCATAAATAGAGGACAGGAACAAAAAGCCAAAAGGTTACATGAAGGAACAGGTAAGAAATCTCTAGCTAATTCCCATGGTACTGTGGAACTAGTACCTCATCATACTGTTCATCATACTTTGCTTGTGTTGTGGGGAAAACTTAAGCATAGACAAGGTGTCACTGGCCTCGCTGTAAAATAACGGGCTGTTAATGAAGCAGCCGAGGGATGTGGAGATGGCGTCTTCATCCCTGTGCTCACCTTTTCCTGAATGTACCTTTTTCCCTTTAATTTCCCTAAATTAGCTGTGCCATAGAATGTACCTAATTTGTGTCAGGTCTATACAAGGATAAAATCATAATACATCCATGAATCAGGTTCAGTTAATTTATTTCCTAAACATCTATATTTTGAACCAATTTCAGATTTATAGAACAGTTGTAGGAACAGTAGAAAGAATTTCTATCTACTCTCTATTCAGATTGCCTAATATTAAAATTTACCACATGTGCTCCATCATTATTCTCTTTTATTTTTTTGAGATGATGTCTCGCTCTGTTACCTAGGCTGGAGTGTAGCAGCGTGATCTCCGTTCACTGCAGCTTCCGCCTCCCAGGTTCGGGTGATTCTCCTGTCTCAGCCCCCTGAGTAGCTGGGATTACAGGCACCTGCCACTACACCCAGCTAATTTTTGTATTTTTAGTAGAGCCAGTGTTTCACTGTGTTGGCCAGGCTGGTCTCAAACTCCTGACCTCAGGTGATCCGTCCCCCTCAGCCTTCCAGAGTGGTGGGATTATAGGCATGAGCCACTATGCCCTGCCAGGGTCATGTTTTATATCAAAGATTTAAAGCAATTCTCAGTGTTTTATACAGAAGACTTATGATGTCTGTTTGTCTCATTATAGAGGATAGATTTTGATCACTTTGTTAAATATTCGTCTACCAGGTTTCTCTATTGTAAAATTATTTTTCCCTTCGCAGTTAATAAGTACCATGTGGGGAGATAATTTGAGACTATGCAAGTATTCTGTTTCTCAGCAAACTATTATCCATTATTTTTAGCATCCATTTATATTTTGTTGTTGTTACTGTCACCCAGCAGAATTCAGTGGCGTGAACGTGGCTCACTGTAGCTCACTGCAGCCTTGAACTCAAGCTACAAGACGATCCTCTCACCTCGGCCTCTTGAGTAGCTGAGACTACAGGTGTGCACGACCATGCCTGACTAATTTTTAAACATATTTTTTGTAGAGATGGTGTCTCACTTTGTTATCCAGGCTGGTCTCTAGTTCCTAGGTTCAAGTGATCCTCCTACCTTGGCCTCCCAAAGCTTTGGGAGCCACCATGCCGGGCCCTGGCTTGATGATTCTTGAATGAGTTAATCATTATTACAGTAATAACCAAATGCTTGTTTTTCTAATTTTATTATTCACATCTATCAGCTGGCATTTCCTGTTAACATGAACTTTCTCCTCTCCTTTCTTTCTGTATTTATATCAGCATGGACTCAGAGAATCTTTTTTCACTCAGTGGCTTATTATTCATTACTGTTGTTATTTATTTTGATGTTTAAATTGTCCTAGATTTGGCTGATGGGAGTCCTTTCCAACCGGCTTTTGTGTGCTTTTGTAAATCAGGTGTATTTTGGTATAATTTACATACAGAAAAATCCATCCCTTTCAAGAGAAGAGTTGGATAAATTTTGACAAACATACAGCTGTGTAAGCACCACCACTGTTAAGGTATAGAACATTTTTGTCACTCCAGAAAGTTCTTTTTTTTGAGACAGTCTCACTCTGTTGCCCAGGCTGGAGTGCAGTGGTGTGATTTTGGCTCACTGCAACCTCTACCTCCTAGGTTCAAGCAGCTTTCCTGCCCCAGCCTCCCAAGTACCTGGGATTACAGGCATGTTCCACCACACCTGGCTAATTTTTGTATTTTTAGTAGAGGCGGGATTTCACTATGTTGGTCAGGCTGGTCTCGAACTCCTGACCTCAAGTGTTTCACCCACCTCAGCCTCCCAAAGTGCTGGGATTACAGGCATGAGCCACCACACATGGCCCCAGAATGTTATTTGATACTGAACTGTCAGTCTCCTTCTTCTATTCCCAGTTCCTGGCTATCGCTGCTTTGATTCTTGTCTCCATAGTTTTGCCTTTTTAGAATGTACTTTGTATTTGTTTGTTCTGCTTAGCATAATCATTTTGAGATTCACCCATGTTGTTGCATATATCAATAGTTCATTCATTTTTATTACACATAGTATGCCATGGTGTGGATATTCCACAGTTAGTTTATCCATTCTTCTATTGATGAACATTGGGGTTGTTCTCAGTTTTTATTAAAAATAAAGCTGTGGATGGGCATGGTGGCTCATGCCTATAATCCTAGTACTTTGGGAAGCTAAGGTGGGAGGATCACTTGAGCCCAGGAGTATGGAGACCAGTCTGGGCAACATAGTGAGATCCCATCTCTACAGGAAAAAAAACAAAAACGAAAACCCACAAAACAAAACAACAAAGAACTGCTATGAATGTTTGTGTACAAGCCATTGTATAGACATACACTTTCATTTCTTACAGGTAAATATTTCATGGTGGGTGGCAGGGTTGTATAGTAGATTTATGTTTAACTTTTTAAGAAATAACCTGTTTTCCAAAGTGGTTGTACTGGCTGGGCATGGTGGCTCACGCCAGGAGTCCCAGAACTCTGGGAGGCTGAGGTGGGCAGATCATTTGAGGTCAGGAGTATGGGACCAGTCTGGCCAACATGGTTTCAACCTCTTCTCTACTAAAAATACAAAAATTAGCCAGGCATGGTGGCACATACCTGTAATCCCAGCTACTCGAGGCTGAGGCAGGAGAATCTCTTGAACCCTGGAGGCAGAGGTTGCAGTGAGCGGAGATCATACCACTGCACTCCGGCCTGGGTGACAGTGCGAGGCTCTGTCTCAAAAAACACAAAAAACAAAAAAGTGGTTGTACCATTGTGTATTCCCTTCACCAATATATGGGAGTCCTAGTTGCCCTGCACCCTTCTCAGTGTTTGGCATGATCAGTCTTTTTACTTTTGGCCATTCTAGTAAGCATGTAGTTTTAATGCACATTTTCTTCCTTTTTTTTTTTTTTTTTTTGAGACAGAGTCTCACTCTGTTGCCCAGACTGGAGTGGAATGGCATGATCTTGGCTCATTGCAACCTCTGCCTCCTGGATTCAAGCAATTCTCCTGCCTCAGCCTCCTAAGTAGCTCGGATTATAGGCACATGCCACCACATCCAGCAAATTTTTATTTTTTGTTTTGTATTTTTAGTAGAGAGGGGGTTTTGCCGTGTTGGCCAGCCTGGTCTCGAACTCCTGATCTCAGGTGATCTACCTGCCTTGGCTTCCCAAAGTGCTGGAATTACAGGCATGAGCCACTGCGCCCGGTCTTAATGCATGTTTTCTTGATAACTCATGATGTTGAGCTTCTTTTCATGTCCTTATTTGCCATTCATATATCTTCTCTGATGAAGCTTGGCTTCAAATTTTTTGCTCATTTGAAAAATTGCACTGTCTTCTTTTTATTGAACTGTAAGAGCTGCATTTGGATTGAAGTTCTTTATATTTAATTGTAAAGAAAAACAATGTATTCATTCATTTAAGTGAAGATTTAGGCCCCGGCCAGATAATATTTTAGGCTCTGTGGGCCATATTGTCTCTCTTCGAACTACTCAACTTTGCCCTTGTAGTGTATAAGCAGTCATAGATAATCTCAAAATGAATAAGCATGTCTGTGTTCCAATAAAACTTTATTTACAAGAACAGGCAGAAGGATAGATTTGACCTGTTGTCCAAGGCTTGCCAACCCTTAGCTTTGGCTTCAGTTTCTAGCACTGGACAGGGTTGACTGAACCTGGGTTCCTGCTGTGAATTGCAAGGTTAAAATACATTGTTCATTAGTTAGAACGATCTGGGGGCTAAGTCCAGTCCACTTTACTTAAAAGTCAGAATTACAGGACATATGGAACTTCTATATCAAGCTACATGTTTGCGAAGTTATTTTTCAGACCTGGGAGCCAGTGATCCTGAGGATGCACTGTCATATGAGATAGTCCAGCAGAAGAAAGTGTCCCTCCTGGTTAGGGGTCCTCATATCTGGTGTGCATCATAGTCATTGGCAGCTTTTCAGTAGATGTTCCTGGGCTCTCTCTGCTGCATCAGAATCTCAGGGGTGGGCTGAGTTATCCCAATCTATTTTTAAAGCATCTTCCAGGTGTTTCAGATGAAGTCAGATGAGGGACTTGCACTAAGTGATGAATAGAGATTCTCAGGAGACTTATCTTAATGAAGAGATAAGAATAATCTCTAATTACTGCATTGATTTTATGTAAATAGATGCTTCTAAAGTGTTCACAATATTTTAAAAGTTAATAAGTAGTTAAAATACTCTTTCCTAAGCCTGCTCTCCAAACTTGATTGCCACTACTGAGATTCTTATCAAACTATTTTTTTTTATGCACAGTGCAAAAACAAACTTCAGAACAGCCTCTGCAGGATTTTCAAAAAACCTCAATTATTGGACTCTAAAGACTAAAAAGTATTGTGGAAATTCAAGCCCATTACCATTTATTCATAAAGACAAGTGACTCAATCAAAACAGTATCTTTGATGGATTAAGTGTGTTTAAACAAATAGTTAACCGTAATACTAGGGGATTAGTATTTTTGAAGAGCTCTATTTTTGGTAGAGCTTTAACTGATATTCTTTGATAATCCCTGTTTTTCCTTGGCAGTTGATGCCTCTATTTGCTTTGGAAATAGCCTTTTAGATATGTTGCATTTTAACAATATTCTTATAGTACAGAATATGCAATTCTGTTTGTAATGCAAAAATCTATCAGGTAAGCTAGGGAAATGACAAAATAGTTGCTTGCAAATTGCTTTAAACCTAAAGTGGACAATCTGAAGATATCAGTTGAATTGTGATTTGTTGATGTAAGACTCCCAACTATTTTTACATTAAAAAAACCCTATCTATTATTGTCTTAGTCTATTTGCTGTTATAACAAAATACCTGAGACCGGGCAATTTATAACAACAGCAATGTATGTCTCATAGTTCTGGAGGCTGGGAAGTCCAAGATCAAGTCCTGGACAGTTTCATTGTCCTGTGAGGACCCAATTTCTGCTTCTAAGATAGCACCTTGTTGCTGCAACCTCTGGAGGCGATGAATGCTGTGTCCTCACCTGGTGAAAGGAATGGAAGAACAAAAAGGGCCTAGCTAGTTCCTCCAGCCGTTTTATAAGGTTGCTAATCTCACTCGTGAATGTTGTACCCTCATGGCTTAATCATCTCCTAAATCAGCCTACCTCTTAATACTATCACGTTGGTGATTAGTTTGAACACATGAATTTTTGGGGACATTCAAACCATAACAATCATCAAGAAAAATTATCTAAAACTTTTGATGTCACCCTGGGGTCTTGTCTAACAAACTCATTCACAGATTATTTGATTTTCAAGAGAATGTACTTTTCACTGAATTCTGTTTACTGTTGATTAGGGCTTAGATGCTGTGAAGTTACATGTTAACTTACAGGATTTTTGTTTATTAGAGACACAAATGGTTTTTTATTGGTAGAAAAGATAACCTCAATGCTTATAGTTTTATTGTCCTGTAGGTCATTAACCAGCTTGATCTCTAACTCTAAACTTACTTTGGTATAACTTTTTTTTCCTTCTCTTTTCCTCCTTCCCTCCTTCCCTGCTTTACTTTCCTTCCCTCCCTCCCTCCCTCCCTCCCTCCCTCCCTCCCTCCCTCCCTTCCTTCCTTCCTTCCTTCCTTCCTTCCTTCCTTCCTTCCTTCCTTCCTTCCTTCCTTCCTTCCCTTCTCTCTCTCCGTCTCTCTTTCTTTCTGTTTTTTTTTGAGATGGAGTTTCACTCTTGTTGCCAGACTGGAGTGCAATGGCATGATCTCGGCTCACTGCAACCTCCACCTCCCAGGCTCAAGCGATTCTCCTGCCTCAGCCTCCTGGGTGGCTGGGATTACAAGATTGTGCCACCACGCCCGACTAATTTTGTATTTTTAGTAGAGATGGGTTTTCACCATTTCACCATGTTGGCCAGGCTGGTCTCGAACTCCTGACCTCAGGTGATCCACCCACCTCGGCCTTCCAAAGTGCTGGGATTACAGGTGTGAGCCACCACACCTGACCTATACCTTTTACCTTTGATGATTTAAATCTGCGTCCTTTCTCTGGAGTAAATGGTAACATTTACTACAGCTTTTTTGAGTTCTGTGAGTCCTTGCAGCAAATCATTGAATCTGAGGGTAGTTGTGGGGACTCCAACACAGACATGCATGTGTAAAGTGCTTTGCTCAGTGCCTGGCAGAGTCTATTTGGCTCTGCTTTTGCCTGACTTCTGATCCTTGGCTTGTCCATCCTTTCTAGCCCCGTAATCCCAATTGTGACCCTTTGGACCCATTGACTAACTTTGCTCATTCTGTTTCCTCTAAGAATTGTTCTCTGGTAACTTCATTTTAAAGAATAAAATATCTAACCTCAGTCGTTTGGTTGAAGGCAGCTCTCCTCAAAGCTTTGGCCTGTGTAGGCCTAATAATCTGTGGCCGTGCCGATGTTTAACTCTTGATTTGTGTCTATGTCTTCCCTCCTGTGCTAGGTTACAATTTATGTAAAGTGAATAGTGCCTCTTCTTTCCTTGTCATCCACAGTGCCTGGTGCCTGAGAGGATGCTGTGGCCTAATGGGAATGACCTGGGTTTTAGAGTCAGCAAAAGCTGACTTTGAATCCAGCTCAGCTATGTACCTGCCACATCAGTCTGGGCAAGTTGCTCCACCTCTCTGAGCTTCAGTTTCCACATTTGCAACATGGGCCTCACATTTCCTATTTCACAGGGCTTCCGGGGGTTTGGTGGTATCCTGGCCAGCTCAGACCTAAGACGTGGCTATGCCAGCATTTAGAGTTAGGAGGCCCACTTATAGGGGTTGTGTGCTTTGCATAGATAAAACCTCTCTAACAGGCATGGAATATTGGACGAGAACACGAACTCTGCCCTCAACCAGGGTTTGGGAATGAACAGGCACGGCTAATGGGCTTCAGGGCAGGACAAGAGATAAAAGCAGGTTACAGGTAGGGACAAATAATCACTGTTGCTAAGATTGGTTGAAACCTTACCATATGCCAGACTCTGTTCTAAGCAATTAACATGTAATATACTCCCAATCTTTCCAATCCCTATAAAGAAGGCCTCTTTTTTTTTTTTTTTTTTTTTTGAATTAGGAAACTTAGACACAGAGAATTTAACGAACTCACCCACAGCCAGGAAGTGGCAGAGCAAGGACTGAGAGGCAGTGATCCAGAGCCATGCCCCTAACCATAATACCATATGGCCCTCATTGAACTAACTCCCTGCCAGAGTGCTAACACATCCCAGGCAGGAGAAGCCTGATGAAAACAGAGCTCTTTATTACTGGAAATATAATAAACTCTCCTGGGAAATACGTACGCTCTCAGAGAGCTGGGCCCTAAAACTGAAGTTACAGTAGCGTGAGAGCTGCCCCACCCTCACTCAACCCTTGTATCAAAAGAGCTGGGCCTCTGAGATTAAAGGGCTCAGTTAAAGAGGCACACCTGCTCACCAGCAGTTGCCTGTGGCTCTAAGCGCCTGTAATCCCAGCACTTTGAAGGTGGTCGAGACGATCTGAGGAGTCAGGAGGTGTGAACCATCCTGGCTAACATGGTGAAATCAGTCTCTACTAAAAATAAAAAAGATGCGCCAGGCGTGAGTGGCGAGGCGCCTGTAATTAGCTACTGGGGAGGCAGAGGCAGGAGAATGGTGTGAACCGGGCCGGAGCTTGCAGTGAGCGAGATCCACCACTGCACTCCAGCCTGAGGCTGAACAGAGGCGAGACTCCGTCTCAAAAAAAAAAAAAAAAAAAAAAGGAGAAAAAGAAAAAGAACTCTCATCTGAATGAATATATTGAGAGATAAACTTGGCACGGGTATGAGGCACAAGTAGCAGCAGCAGGGAACGCTGGGATACTGGAGGCCGCTGGACAGGATTGATAAGGTCCCAGCCAGTGTTGGCCCTGGAATGAAAGCTCTGTAGATTCTGACACTGGTGGGCCTGCAGAAGAACTCAGGATAGCAGCAGCCAAGCACTGCAGCCCAGACATCAGGATGGCACATCTCCTTTACTCATTTTAAGACTTCTGTATTGGAATATGAGAAAGAACAGGAAAACTCACAAGCCCTAAGTGTCCAGTTCAATAAACATTTATAAACCGAACCTAATCCCTGACCAGGGTTAAGTATCGAACTGTGACCAGCACCCCAGAAGTACTACTTTTGCCTCCTCCCTGTCATTCCTCCCCAAGGTCGCCCCTTTCTTAACATCTAAAAAGCCTTGGGTACATTTTACCAGATTTTGATCTTTATACAAGTGGAATCATTCCCGTACTTTCTTTTGCATCTTACTTCTTTTGCAAATGTGGCTGTGGGTAGGTATCATTCATTCACTCTCATTGCAGTGCAGGATTCCATTGAGTAAATATCCCACAATATTTTCATGTATTCTATTGCTGATGGGCATTGGGAGTAGTTTCCAGTTTGGGAGTTTTGAGGAATCATAGAAAGCCACAAGAGGAGAAGGATTGAGAATCTCACATCAGTGGAACTAGGAACAAATTCTTACCATAATGCCTTAGGAGGCACAACATGAGATTCTCAGAGATGTTTGGAGAGGAGGACTACTGGAAAACAGAGGCAAGGATCTGGAGGACTGAAAAGGGAGGGGGTGGCTCAAAATTTGCCTTTATTATTACTTAATTTAATTTAATTTTAAGTTCCAGGATATATATGCAGGATATGCAGGTTTGTTACATAGGTAAACGTGTGTCACGGTGGTTTGCTGCACCTATCAACCCATCACTTAGGTATTAAGCCCAGCATGCACTAGCTATTTATCTTGAAGCTCTCACTCCCCCAGCTCCTCACCCACAGGCCCCAGTGTGTTTTGTTCCATCCCTGTGTCCATGTGCTCTCACTGTTCAGCTCCCATTTATAAGTGAGAACCCGTGGTGTTTGGTTTTCTGTTCCTGTGTGAGTTTGCTGTGGATGATGGCTTCAAGCTTCATCCATGTCCCTGCAAAGGACATGATCTCATTCCTTTTCATGGCTGCATAGTATTCCATGGTGTATATGTACCACATTTTCTTTATCCAGTCTATCATTGATGAACATTTGGGTTGATTCCATGTGTTTACTATTGTGAATAGTGCTGCAATGAACATACACATGCATATATCTTTATAATAGAATGATTTATATTCCTTTAGGTATATTACCCAATAATGGAAATAGCAGTAATGGGAACCAAACACTGCAGGTTCTCACTTATAATAATTGCTGGGTCAAATGGTATTTCCGGTTCTAGGTCTTTGAGGAATTGCCACACTGTCTTCCACAATTATTGAACTAATTTGCATTCCCACCAATAGTGTGAAAGTGTTCCTATTTCTCCACAGCCTCACCAGCATCTGTTGTTTCTTGACTGTTTAATAATTGCCATTCTGACTGGCACGAGAGGGTCCTCATTGTGGTTTTGATTTGCATTTCTCTAATGACCAGTGATGTTGTTTTTTTCATGTTTTTTGGCCACATACATGTCATCTTTTGAGAAGTGTCTGTTCATGTCCTTTGCCCACTTTTTTTTTTTTTTTTCTGAGATGAAGTCTTGCTCTGTTGCCCAGGCTGGAGTGCAATGGTGTGATCTTGGCTCACTGCAACCTCTGCCTCCTGGGTTCAAGCGATTCTCCCACCTCAGCCTACTGAGTAGCTGGGATTTTAGGCACCCGCCACCACACCCAGCTAATTTTTGTATTTTTGTAGAGATGGGGTTTCACCATATTGGCCAGGTTGGTCTTGGACTCCTGACCTCAGGTGATCTGCCTGCCTCAGCCTCCCAAAGTGCTGGGATTACAGGCGTGAGCCACTGTGCCCAGCCCTTTGCTCACTTTTTAATGGGGTTGTTTTTTTCTTATAAATTTGTTTAAGTTCCTTGTAAACTCTGGATATTAGACCTTTGTCAGATGGATAGATTGCAAAAATTTCTCCCATTCTGTAGGTTGTCTGTTCACTCTGATGATAGTTTAGTTTGCTGTGCAGAAGCTCTTTAATTAGATCCCATTTGTCAATTTTTGCTTTTGTTGCAATTGCTTTTGACATTTTCCTCATGAAATCTTTGCCCATGCCTACATCCTGAGTGGTATTGCCTAGATATTATTCTAGGATTTTTATAGTTTTGGGTTTTGCATTTAAGTCTTTAAGCCATCTTGAGTTAATTTTTGTATAAGGTGTAAGGGAGGGGTCCAGTTTCAATTCTCTGCATATGGCTAGCCAGTTCTCCCAGCACCACTTGCTAAATAAGGAATCTTTTCCCCAATGCTTGTTTTTGTCAGGCTTGTCGAAAATCAGATGGTTGTAGCGTGTGATATTGTTTCTGAGATCTCTATTCTGTTCCATTGGCCTGCATATCTGTTTTTGTACCAGTACCCTGCTGTTTCGGTTACTGTAGCCTTGTAGTATAGTTTGAAGTAGGGTAGTGTGATGTCTTTAGTTTTGTTCTTTTTGCTTAGGATTGTCTTGGCTATATAGGCTCTTTTATGGCTCCATATGAATTTTAAAGTAGTTTTTTTTCTAATTCAGTGAAAAATGTCAATGGTAGTTTAATGGGAATAGCATTGAATCCATAAATTACTTTGGGCAGTATGGCCATTTTCATGATATTGATTCTTCCTATCCTTGAGCGTGGAATGTTTTTCCATTTGTTTGTGTCTTCTCTGACTTCCTTGAGCTGTGGTTTGTAGTTCTCCTTGAAGAGATCCTTCACATTCCTTGTTAACTGTAATCCTATTTATTTTGTTCTCTTTGTATCAATTGTGAATAGGAGTTTATTCATGATTTGACTCTCTGCTTGTCTATCGTTGGTGTATAGGAATGCTTGTGATTTTTGCACATTGATTTTGTATCCTGAGATTTTGCCACAATTCCTTATCAGCTTAAGAAATCTTTGAGCTGAGATGACGGGGTTTTCTAGATACAGGATAATGTCATCTGCAAGCAGAGACCATTTGACCTCCTCTCTTCCTGTTTGAATATCATTTATTTCTTTTTCTTGCCTGATTGCCCTGGCCAGAACTTTGAATACTTTGTTGAATGGGAGTGGTAAGAGAAGGCATCCTTGTATTGTGCTGGTTTTCAAGGAGAATGCTTTCAGCTTTTTCCCATTTAGTATGATGTTGAAACTTTGCCTTTGTTTTTACTACCATTTGGTACATGTAGGTTGTGAGGATTGGAAACAATATATGAAACACCTAACTTGACACTGAGTAGGCACCCAATAAATGGAAGATGTTGATATTGTTAGGCATGTGCTGATAGCTGATGTTAACTTTATGAATCAATCTTTATGTTTAACAAAAATGGGGCATGATAACAAGGAAGAGAAAGGTGTGCAAAGTTATATGTAGACCAAGTGGGTGCTGCGGTCATTCTTGCCGGAGGCTACAGAGGCTTGTCTTACTTCATTCAGGCTGCTGTAACAAAATACCATAAACTGCCTATAAATAATAGAAATGTATTTCTCACAGTTCTGGAGGCTGAGAATTCCATGATCAATGTGCTGGCAGATTTAGTGTCTGGTAAGGGATGATTTCCTGGTTCATAGATGGTACCTTCTTGCTTTGTCCTCACATGGTAGAAGAAACAAATGGGTTCCCTTGGGTCTCTTTTTTAAGGGCAATAATTCCATTCATGAGGGTTCTACCCTCCTGACCTAATCACCTCCCAAAGGTGTCACCTCAAAGTACCATCACCTTGGGGGTTAAGATTTCAACATATGAATTTCAGGGGGACATGAATACTCAGACCATAGCAGCAGTCTGGGAGGGCTGCAGGCCCAGAAAAGAGCCAGGGGATGACCCCAGACAAAGTTTCATCCAACCTCTTCACTTTATTTTTTATTTATTTTTTTTGAGATGGAGTTTCACTCTTGTTGTCCAGGCTGGAGTGCAGTGGCGCCATCTCAGCTCACCACAGCCTCCACCTCGTGGGTTCAAGTGATTCTCCTGCCTCAGCCTCCCAAGTAACTGGGATTACAGGTGCATGCCACCACACCCAGCTAATTTTTTTGTATTTTTAGTAGAGACAGGGTTTTCCCATGTTGGCCAGGCTGATCTCAGTTCAGATACTTTAGGTTGTAGTTTACAAATCTTGCCTTGAACTAATTTAAACAATAAAGACAATTTGTTGGCTCACATAACTGAAAGAGTTCAAGGTAGGTCCTCACTTAGGAGCATTTGGATCCGGGTTCAGGTTCTTTTTCCTTTGATTTCTTTCTATTGAATATTCCTTGTGGTGTGTGTTGGCTTCATCCTCAGGCTGGCTTCTAGAATAAGAAATCTCTTTTACAGTTTCAGCTGAAGTCCTGAGATTCATTCTGATCAGACTGGGTTAGGTCGTAAGACTAGCCATGGCTGGGCGCGGTGGCTCACGCCTGTAATCCCAGCACTTTGGGAGGCCGAGGCGGGCGGATCACCTGAGGTCAGGAGTTCAAGACCAGCTTGACCAACATGGAGAAACCCCGTCTCTACTAAAAATACAAAATTAGCTCGCTGTGGTGGTGCATGCCTGTAATCGCAGCTACTCAGGAGGCTGAGGCAGGAGAATCACTTGAACCTGCGAGGTGGAGGCTGCGGTGAGCTGAGATGGCACCGTTGCACTCCAGCCTGAGCAACGAGTGAAACTCCGTCCCCCGCAAAAAAAGACTAGCCCTAAACCATTATGTGTGTGTGTATGTGTGTGTGTGGCCAGGTGATAGAATACACAATGGCTTTTCTAAGGTTCCTTGGTCCAACCTCTGGAGCTATGGTACAACTGGCATCCCTAGAAGGAAAAAGCATGAATGCTAAGGTGAAGGAGCAACCGAAAGGAACCCCCTTTATCACTAAAAAGATGAAGAGAGGTTAAATAAACCACCCCAAATCACACTCCTAGTCAATAGTGATTATGAGTTTTGGACTAAAGTCCAACTGATCTCCACAGTCAAAGCATTTGACAAGAAGTCCTCTTATTGGTAAATACAAAACCTGTTATCGATTTCTGCATCATACACTACCTCAAACATGGTAGTTTTTTTTTTTTTTTTTTTTGGAGACAGAGTCTCGCTCTGTCGCCCAGACTGGAGTGCAGTGGCCGGATCTCAGCTCACTGCAAGCTCTGCCTCCCAGGTTCACGCCATTCTCCTGCCTCAGCATCCTGAGTAGCTGGGACTACAGGCGCCCGCCACCTCGCCCGGCTAGTTTTTTGTATTTTTAGTAGAGACGGGGTTTCACCATGTTAGCCAGGATGGTCTCGATCTCCTGACCTTGTGATCCGCCCGTCTCGGCCTCCCAAAGTGCTGGGATTACAGGCTTGAGCCACCGCGCCCGGCCAAACATGGTAGTTTAACAGTCACAAATTATGATTTCTCCCAGTTCTGCTATCTGGGCTGAGCACAGCTGATTAGCTATTATGTTCCACGGGTTTCACTCAGCAAATGTCTGGTGCCTCCTCCAGGATGCTGGAAGAGCTGCTATTATGTGTTTATCACTCCACGTGAACTTACCAGTAGGATAGAGAGACCTCTTCACTTGGTGGCCCCCAGGCCTCTAAAACAAGCATTCCAGAAGGATAAGCCTCTTCTTGTGTCATTCTTGTCAAGTTTCACTGGCCAAGGCAAGTCATGTGGCCAAGTCCAGAGTCAATGTGGGAGGGATCTACACAAGGTGGTGAATATAAAAAGAAGTAGGTTATTGGAGTCCATCCAGGGTGACCACCATGGCAGTGTGCTCTTGCTCTCCTTCTCCAATATAGAAAAGATTCTAAGCCGGGCGCGGTGGCTCACACCTGTAATCCCAGCACCTTAGGAGGCCGAGGCAGGCGGATCATGAGGTCAGGAGATCGAGACCATCCTGGCTAACATGGTGAAACCCCATCTCTACTAAAAATACAAAAAACTAGCTGGGCGTGGTGGCGGGTGCCTGTAGTCCCAGCTACTCAGGATGCTGAGGCAGGAGAATGGCGTGATCCTGAGAGGCGGAGCTTGCAGAAACATCTTTTTTTAAACTCCCCTCTTCGAAGGGAACAACTATTCCTAGTTAGTTCAATCAAGGGTTCAGTGTCTTGTGAGAATCCCATCAATGGGCCATCAGGGGACCCTTGCTGGGGTGTGGCTGCATGGCCATTGCTGGGGAAGAGTCTGCTGGCAGCTCTGCAGCTAATGACATTTGCAGTTTCCATTACAGTCTCGCTTTCACAATATAGACTGTCCCAGATGCACACTTTGGAGTATGGAGTTTTACTTCTTATTTTATTTGGTTTTATTTCTTAAACATAGGCTGAATGTTAAGTTGCTTGACTTGTGTTTTTCCCTTTAGGTTTTATTTTGAGAGCTTTACATGATTAAAGCCATAGTAGGAGGCAATACATTTCACCATCTTTTCAGATGCCCAAGGCATACGTTTTACTTTGGGTATTCTCCTGGGAAGAAAGAGGAGAGTCTACCAGAAGGGAGGCCATTTGTCTCCCATGCCGTGGTCTCATCTAAGGCTGTTGCGTGCTGTTCAGCTAATAAATGTTTCATCTCTGCTTTCCCAAGGACCTGGATGATCCATCCACTTTTTATTGGTTGTTAGTATTCCGTCACTTCTTTTGCTAAATAGAACATCTTTAAAATTGGTATGTTTTTCTTATAAATATTCCTCATTCCATTATTTTCTTTTTCCCCTTCTACTATAAAATTAGTTGAAATATATTCTAAATCCCAGGGTTAAAATTTGTCAAGCCCAACATTCTTTTTTTTTTTTTTTTTTTTTTGAGATGGAGTCTCGCCTGTGGCCCAGGCTGGCGTGCAGTGGCGCGATCTCGGCTCACTGCAAGCTCTGCCTCCCGGGTTCACACCATTCTCTCAGCCTCCCAAGTAGCTGGGACTACAGGCGCCTGCCACCACGCCCGGCTAGTTTTTTGTATTTTTTGGTAGAGACGGGATTTCACCATGTTAGGCAGGATTGTCTCGATCTCCTGACCTCATGATCCCCCACCTTGGCCTCCCAAAGTGCTGGGATTACAGGTGTGAGCCACTGTGCCCGGCTTTTCTTTTTTTGAGACGGAGTCTGGCTCTTGTCGCCCACGCCCGGAGTGCAGTGGTGCGATCTCGGCTCACTGCAAGCTCCACCTCCCAGGTTCACATCATTCTCCTGCCTCAGCCTCTGGAGTAGCTGGGGCTACAGGGGCCCAACATTCTTAACATCATGTAAATTTGTTTGAGGTGGTGTGAGAATATTTCTTTTTATTTGCTGTTTTCCTTCAAGGGCCATGATACAATAGTTGTCTCAATTTAGCTCCACCTCTTTCCACATATGAATGTTGTCTTTAAGTTTAGTATTTTATTATCTCTCCTCTCATTTCACGTATCAGTCTGAGTTATGTTCTGGGTCTTTTATCTTCTAACTTGGCGTTTTTTGGGGAACTTACTCTATTGATGTGCCCACCCATTTTAGCTGTTTTTCTAACTCTCATTTCACGGCTCATAAACAAATAAAAAATTTCAGAGTGTGGCATTTCTGGTAACTCGTAGTGGGACATGTTTTGCAGTCAAACAATGGCTACTTCTGGTAGATTTCCAGACTGAAAACAGTCAAATTTCTACCTGAGTCTAGAAAATGGAAACTGGGTGTCCCTGCCTCCCTTTCTGAGATACAGAAGCTTGGAGAATGCCCTTAAATATCTTATAGCTTTTGGCATTTCTGAGTCTGTAGAATGGGTTTTCTGGGTATTCTCTTTTTTTTTTGGTTTGTTTTTTGATGGAGTTTTACTCTTATTGCCCAGGCTAGAGTGCAATAGCGTGATCTCATTTCACTGCAACCTCCACCTCCTGGGTTCAAGTGATTCTCCTGCCTCAGCCTCCCAAGTAGCTGGGATCACAGGCGCCAACCACCATGTTTGGCTAATTTTTGTATTTTTAGGAGATATTGAGTTTCAACATGTTGGCCAGGCTGATCTCAAACTCCTGACCTCAGGTGATTCACCCACCTTGGCCTCCCAAACTGCTAGGATTACAGGCATGAGCCACTGTGCCTGGCCGTTCCTGAGCGTTCTTTAGAGACTGAGCCTACTGAAACACAAAAATGACTGCCAACCTTAGTGATGTTTGCTTCCCGCTCAGTAAAACTGAAAACCATTTGAAGGTAGAAGACCACAGGACAAGTAGGACTTCAGCCATTTCACTTGGACAGAGCAACTGAAGGGTGTTCCAGCCACACAGAACTAGGACCTAGCAACTGGAACTGGACTCCCTCGGAGCTGAAAGGAATTTGAGATATCAGGTCCATTTTCATGTATTGACTGACCTTTTCCAGCCAAGTGATATTCTTCCCTGGCTTAGAACAATTCTTGTGAATGATTTACAGCTCTGCTAGGGTTTAACTATCCACCCTTTTTGGATGCCCAAGCCAAATTCTACACAGCAGGTGGATTAAGCTTCTGACTTGGTTTATCCTTGTAATATAATCTGGATGTTTGTCCCCTCCAAATCTCAAGTTAAAATGTGATGTGTGATGTTGGAGATGGGGCCTGGTACAAGGTGTTGGGTCATGGGGGCAAATCCCTCATGAATGGCTTGATGCTGTCCTCCTGGTATTGAGTGAGTTTTTGCTCTATTAGTTCCCAGGAGATCTGGTTGTTAGAAATTAAGCCTGGCATTTCCTCCCTTCTCTCTTCCTTTGTCTCTTGCCATGTGTTGCTAGTCCCCCTTTGTCTTCTGCCATGAATGGAAACTTCCTGAGGTCCTCACCAGAAGCAGAGGCTGGCACCATGCTTCTTGTGCAGTCTGCAGAACCGTGAGGCAAATAAACCTCTTTTCTTTCTAAATTACCCAGCCTTAATATTCCTGTATAGTGATGGAAAGGGACTAAGACACCTTGCTGGGGATTGTGGGAAGTCCTGGCCAGACTCATTTATATGGAATACCTAGGCTCTGTGATGAAGGTGCAGATAAAGGAAGGTTACATAGCTTGGAGCTTAGATGCAGAAAAGGGAACCTTTACAAGAGAAGGGATAGCAAGGATTTTAAGGTCTGGAATCTGGATGTTAGGCATGGGAAGCAGGGCTTACTGAGTGACAAAATCTTTGCTTTGCATGGTGGCATAGGTTGTTTTGGCATGCAGGCATGGACCTTCCTGAGGAGAAGAGGGAGGATCAAAGCCAGGAAGTCCCATTGTTGGGTTTTTTCTTGGACCTGAGAAGTGGCAGAGAGGGCAGCTGCCATTGGTGATTTGTGCTCCCTTCCTACAATAAAGTTGTTGCTTTCTCAGCCCATCTAGATCGAGGTAGGGCCATGAAAGCGAGTTCTAGTCAATGGAATGTGGGCAGAAATGATGATGCCACCTCTAGTCCTGGCCCCAGAACCTTCCTACATGTTTTCTCTTTCCAGGAATGCCAAATGACCTCAGCCCCCAGGGCCAGGGCATGGGGACCATGTGTAGAAGATGGCAGAGCTTCTGTCAGCTCTGTTCACCATGGTTGTGTGAACTGAGTTTCCCTTCCCCATTCTCCTCCTTCCCTCTGTCCCCAACCACCAGTTTCTACCATTGATGTGAGCGAAACTAAATAACTCTGTATCTTGTGAAGCCCCTAAGAATTTGGAGTGTGCTCATTATGACAGACAGCATTAGCCTAAGTAACACACAGGGGATTCCTTATTCTTCATGGGTTCCTGGCCATTGTCCCCACCTTGGACATATCCCCATGAGGCACAGTTAGGGGACACGGAGAAGCCATCCTCGGTGAGCCCTCTCCTTGGTCTGAGCTGTTCTTTCCTCTTCAGACATGCTAAAACTCGTGAGCAGAAATGATTACTATACTTGAGTTTTACTTGAGTTTTCCAGAGCCCTCCTCTGGAACAAAGCCTGATTCTTTCTAACCTGGGCCTAGGACAAAATTGCTTTTGATTACTATTTGCTATTCTCTATGCAAACAACAAGCATTTATTAAACCCATGGTTTTATCTGGCTAGTTTTGGGCTGGACAGAGAGAGATAGCAAATAACACAGACTCTCTTTCCAAATATTTTATAAATTTAGTAGAGAAGGAGGAGATTCATGCAGAAGTCAACTAGAGGATAATATGATGTCATATGGGAATAGATTCTATAGGCATTCAGTGAAGGCATAGACTTGTGTGGATTGGCTTTATTGAAGAAGATACTAGGAGATCTAAGGGTTCTACTTGGCCTTGGAGGAAGACTGAGAACCACAGAACAATGAGTAAGGATGGGCTCTAGTGTGAAGCCTGATATCCTCCTGCTTAGCACAAAAAGTAATTGTCCCCTTTTCTTTGGAGCAGAGGAATTAGGTTTGGCCCAGTGAGATGGAGGCTCTCAGGTAACTGCAGCGGGCCAGAAGGTTGGGGAAACTGGGTGAGATGGACACATCTTGCCTCACAGGGATCCCACAGGAGGGGAGGAATTCAGGACCATGGGTTGATTCCTCTTGTCTCCGACCCCTGGAAGGGACGTGTATTAGTTTGTTTTCATGCTGCTGATAAAGACACACCCGAGACTGGGAAGAAAAAGAGGTTTAATTGGACTTACAGTTCCACATGGCTGGGGAGCCCTCAGAATCATGATAGGAGGTGAAAGGCACCTCTTATATGGCAGCAGCAAGATAAAATGAAGAAGAAGCAAAAGAGAAAACTCCTGATCAACCCATCAGATTTCGTGAAACTTATTCACTATCACAAGAACAGCACGGGAAAGGCCAGCCCCCATGATTCAATGACCTCCCCCGTGGTCCTTCCCACAACATGTGGGAATTCTGGGAGATATAATTCAAATTGAGATTTGGGTGGGGGCACAACCAAACTATATCAGGACCCTACTTCCCTGGGGAGCTCTGCGATAGCGCATATCCTCTTAAACCAGGAGTGTGCTAAAGGCAACGCATTTTGGCTTAAGACAGTTGATTAGAATTTTGTGAGCCAGTTGTTAAACACACCTATTATTATAAATTAAACTATAGCCTGGGTGTGGTGGCTCATGCTTGTAATCCCAGCACTTTGGGAGGCTGAGGCAGATGGATCACTTGAGGTCAGGAGTTTGAGATGAGCCCAAGCAACATGATGAAACTCCGTCTCTACTAAAAATACAAAAATTAGCCTGCCCTGGTGACATGTGCCTGTGGTTCTAGCTACTGGAGAGACTGAGATGGGAGGATCACTTGACCCTGGGAGGTGGAGGCGGAGGCAGAAGTTGCAGTGTGCCAAAACTGTACCACTGCACTTCTGCCTGGGTGACAGAGTGAGAACACATCTCAACAAACAAACAAATATATATATATATATATATGCCTAACATGAACGTATAACTAAATAAATAATAAAACTAAATAAGTGAACTTATAACTAAATAAATTAGATTAAAATAAATGTAATAAATACTCAAAAGTCATCCCTTCTCAGGTGTTTTGCTATTTTTTTCTTTTCTTTTCTTTCTTTCTTTTTTGTTTTTTTTCTTTGAGACAGAGTCTTACCTGTTGCCCAGGCTGGAGTGCAGTGGTGCAATCTCAACTCACTGCAACCTCTGCCTTCCAGATGCAAATGATTCTCCTGCCTCAGCCTCCCCAAGTAGCTGGAATTACAGGTGCCCGCCACCATGCCCAGCTAATTTTTGTATTTTTAGTAGAGACAGCATTTCACCATGTTGGCCAGGCTGGTATCAAACTGCTGACCTCATGAGCCTGCCGCCTCAGCCTCCCAAAGTGCTGGGATTACAGGCGTGAGCCACCGCACCCGGCCTGTTTTGCTGTTTTTTATTATCTATGCTCTAGAAGCTCTTTATGACTATTGTCACTGTATGGTGGTCTTATATGTTGACTTGTGCCCCCTCCCTCCACAAACTCATATGTTGAAGTCCTCACCCCCAGTATCTCAGAACGTGACCTTATCTGGAAAGAGGATTGTTGAAGATGTAAATAGTTTAGTTTAGATGAGGTCATTAGGGTGGGGCCCTAGTCCAATATTACTGGTGTCCTTATAAAAAGAGGAAGTTTGGGCACAGAGAAATACGCACACAGGGAGGATGCCATGTGAAGATGAAGGCGGAGATTGGGGCGATGCAGCAGAAGCCAAGAATCGCCCAACATGGCAGCAAACCATCAGGAGCTAGGAGAGACGCAGGGAACAGATTTTCCCTCGAGGTTCACAGAAGGAGGCCCCCTTGCCCACACCTTCATCTTGGACTTGCAGCCTCCTGAACCATGGAACAATGAATTTCTGTTGTTTAAGGCACTTGGTTTGTGGCACCTTGTGATGGCAGCCCTAGGAAACTCACCCCGGTGGAAATACGACATTAGGTATCTACAAGCTGGTGAACATCACCTCCCCATACTCCTCGTCCAGTGACTTTGCATTGTTAGCTTGAAATAACCACAGCAACTGATTTGTAAACAAACGCTACAAATCAGGGCTGGATTTATTGTCTCGTCCGTTGTCTAGACAAGGGGTTGGGAACTACAGCTTGTGGGCCAAATCTGGGTCCCCACTTGCTTTCATAAAACGTTTTATTGGGACATAGCAGGGACACTCTTTTGTGTTCGTGTTGTCCACGGCTGATTTGGCACTACAGTGGTCCCGTTGAGTAGTTGTGACAGAGACCGAATGGCTCACAATGTTAACAGTATTTACTATCTGGCTCGTAAGAGTCAAATTTTACGGAACCCTTGGTCTAGACTTAAGGAAGTGAGGGAGATAATATTAAACTTAGAGATAAAACTTTAAAGTCTGCCTATCAATAGCCATTACCTTGTGAATGACACACAAAAAATTGAGAAAATCTTCCTCCAGTCTTTGACAATGGTATCTGATTCTGTAAAGGAGTTGTTCCTATCATGGACGAATGAGTGGAATTCTGACACAGATCTCAGTTGTTTCACTTTCCTTTTGTTTACATAAATGAAAATAGCAACCAACAGCCATCCCGGAACTATACTTGGTCATCAATTGCCACATTGGTTGACTACAGAGAAGAGAGTTTGTCAAAAATCAATGGAAGTAGCTGGGTATGGTGACTCATGCCTGTAATCACAGCACTCTGAGAGGCCGAGGCAGGAGGATGGGTCAGGAGTTCGAGACCAGCCTGGGCAACATAGTGAGACCCTGTCTCTGGTTATTATAATATTTAACAATAAAAATAAATAAAAATCAATGAAAGCATACATGAGAATCAGTTGGCTGTGTAGAATTTACCAGATTGTGTGTATTATATAGCAGTAAAGTTTAGACTAAACCTATGTGTTTATATCTACTTATGTACACATTTTCTCTCCCAGAGAGCCACTTGTTAAACATTTACCAGCACACCACCTCACCTAACCTCTATGCAACACCTGCAGCTGGGCAGAGGACACACAGTTCGTGGGACTGTTGCCATATAACTTTGGCCTTGGCTTGGATTCACCACCGTGCTGCCTAAGGGAGCACAGTTGGTGGGAACAACTGCAGTAGGAAGGCCCAGTGGCACGAAGGAACTGGGCTTGGCTACTCCCTGCCCTGGGGGATGGACAGCACATCCCAAGCTCCAGGGGTGAAGCAGGCCCCCTGACGAAGGGGTGCCAATGCAAATCCGAGGTTGGACTTGCTCTCACCAGTGATAGAAGCCCTTCAGCAAGGGAACAACAGGGTGACAGGCCTGATTTAAGAAGCCAGATTTGGTAACAATGTGAAGGACAGATTGGACGGGAACAACCAGCTCCGGGGCTGTCACAATCTGTGCTTTAGTAAACAGAGCTCAGAAAGTCAGTGGCTCTGCCCTAGGCGTGTTTTTTGGCATTCGTAAAAAAGACTTGCAAAATGTTAAGAAATGGGATCCTTGCTTGATTGTAGAAGTCTCAATGGAACCCCAGAGCCTACAAAACAGAAAAATAGAAAAGCAATTCTGAAAAGCTTTGCCAAATGGCTGTCATGTGGCTTTCTACCGTCCCTTTGTTGCTTTCTAGGTGCCTATTAGAAATGAAGAAATAGTTTGGCAGCAACCTTTCCTTGAAACAAGCAGAGATGGATGGAAGGCCTCGATTTGAAACTAAGACTGTGTATTTGCAGGAACTTGACAAGGCTCTTGGGTTCCATGGAGAAGATATTGGGTGGGGTCACCCACAGCACCTTGGGTTCATCCCTAGCAGGGCATGTCAACTCTTACCTGGTCTTCCCAGCCCGTGACAGCAGATGCTGGGACAGTTCCTCGCCACACAGCAAAAGCTACTCATGACATCGCAAACCCCTCACTAGCCAGCAAGGCAATGACTTCAGTCAGTGTCCTGTCCTCAGGAGGGTCTTCTCAACAGCAGCTTCTTTCTCCCAGGCCCCTTAGGTGGGAAGGATTTAAGAAACTTTAACTAGGCCGGGCGCGGTGGCTCACGCCTGTATTCCCAGCACTTTGGGAGGCTGAGGCAGGCAGATCATAAGGTCAGGAGATCAAGACCATCCTGGCTAACACAGTGAAACCCCGTCTCTACTAAAAATACAAAAAATTAGCCGGGCCCGGTGGCGGGCGACTGTAGTCCCAGCTACTCAGGAGGCTGAGGCAGGAGAATGGCGTGAACCCAGGAGGCGGAGCTTGCAGTGAGAGGAGATCACGCCACTGCACTCTAGCTTGGGTGACAGAGACAGACTCCGTTTCAAAAAAAGAACAACTTTAACTTAGGCCAGGTGTGGTGGCTCACACATGTAAACCCAGCACATTGAGAGGTTGAGGTAGGATGATTGCTTGAGCCCAGGAATTCCAAGACCAGGCTGGGCAACATAGTAAGACCCCATCTCCCTCTAAAAAAAAAAAAAAAAAAAAAAAAGAAACTGCAATTTGATGCTCTGCCATCTGGCATGCAGCCCCAGACTTGTGCACTGCATTGGGTTCAGAACTGGCTGCTGGGCTGGAGCCTTTCTCCCAGTGTGGGGCTGGCCAGGTCTGCCTGTCCCTAGGGTCCCTCCTGAGTGTTATAGATGTCCTAGGACAGGGGTGCAGCCTGGTTCGTGGCTGTCCTCCTGTGGCCCTCAGAAATGGATCCTCACTGCTGGTTCCCAACCCACTGGGCTTGTAACCTGTTAACAATATTCAAGTAACTGCCTATCTGCATGCATTTGTTCAGTCAGGATACTGACTGACGTCACTGACTTGCTGGGTGGTGAGGGCTTATTACTAGAATTTTCTTTTCTCCACTCAGCACTGGACTTCAGACATGTGGCGGAAAAGACAGTGACTTTGGAATCAGCCAGATTCGGCTAAACTCTATGCTTTGCTGAAAGGTAGCTGTGTGGTCTTGGGCAAATAAGTTAACCTCTCTGAGCCACGGTTGCTTTTCTGTAAAAAGGAGGATCAGACTGTCTGTGTCAGGTTGTTCTGAGGATTAAAAGAGATGACATAGGTAGAGAGACACCCCAGTGCGCAGCGTGTGTCAGTTATCTCTTAGATAATATAGATAATATCGTATATATCAGCTAATACCAATGAGACCTGTTTGCTAGGATGTTCTTCAAATGCATATTCTTATTTGGTTGCTCTAGAGCTGGGCCTGAGATGCTGCATTTTAACAAACCCCCAGATGATGCCGATGCTGCTGGCCCCAGACCACACTCTGAATAGTGAGATGTGACATTGACCTTGGCTTCCTTCCTTGCACCTGCAGCCTCCAACTCCTGCCTTATCCCAGAGGGAAGCCCTTACTTCAGGCCAAAGACCCATGATCTTCCTTATCCTAACTCACCACTCAGCCTTGTCAGGAGATAAGTCCCCTGACTTCCATAACTCAGGCGAACTAATGTCAGAGGAGGGAGAAATGAAACGTGAGTGTGTGTGGCGGGGAATTTAAAATTAGAACAATCAAGGTGAGCAGATCACTTGAGGTCAGGAGTTCGAGACCAGCCTAGCAAACATGGCGAAACCCCGTTTCTATACTGAAAATACAAAAAAAAAGTTAGCCAGGCATGGTGGCAGGCACCTGTGATCCCAGCTACTCAGGAGGCTGAGGCAGGAGAATCACTTGAACCTGGGAGGCAGGGGTTGCAGGGAGCCTTACTGCACTGCAGCCTGGGTGACAAAGTGAGACTCTGTCTCAAAAAAATAAAAGTGAAAATAAATAGAATTAGAACACTGAACAGGATAGAGGCAGTAACAAGCAGTCAGCACGGCTGGGTGAGTGCAGCTCCATTCATTCCTAAAATCTTAAGCACATCATGGCTTAAAAAAACATACGATGAATGAACCACAGAGAGCTGGGATGTGGAAAAAATTTGGAGGGAGCTCATGGCTCTGTCCCTGAGCTGATATAAGATACAGAAAAGTTGCAAGAGGGAAGGCGAAAAACAATGTGGATGCTTATGTGGATCTGTGCTCTATCCGGTTTTCATTCCTGGAAATGCACCTTTTCTTCTGTATTTTATTTTTGTCACTGAGTGCCTTTGTGTGAAACCTTTTGGTGCATGCCTCTCTTTCATGCAGATGTCCACATTCTCCTCCTTGAGGCCCAGCCTGAATGCCATGTCCTCTTACAGCCCTTAGTAGAGTAGTGGGTTTCTCTAAGCCGTCCTGGTCCCACTGTGTCAAACTGTCCCAGTCGCAGGAACCGTAGCAGCCCCCTGACTCTCCCCCAGCCCTGCTGGATCTCTCTAGTCCTGCCAGGCTTTCCCTCTGGGTGGGGACCCACAGGGAGTCCCTTAGTGTTTGAAAATGGCTGTGATGGCCATGGAGGCACCACCACAGCTCCCCACAACAGACGCCGCTCTGTTGGTCTGGCTACTATAGTTGGGATTCTGTCTGCCTTAAGAAGGCCTCACGAATGAGGAACCTGTGTGACTTTTATCCTGTTCCTCTCCATCAGATTGTGGATTAGAGTGAGTGGGTGGGGATTGCAATTCTTTCCCCCGACACCAGGTCACAGCCTGCACTGGGACAGTGACAGAGCTTTGACTGACCCGGTTTTTAGCTCATCTCCCCCTTCTTAGGAAGATGGCTGTGGTCCAGAAGGAGTTGGCTGGGAAGTTTCTCATCCAGGCCTCTGCTGGCTGTTTGTGTTGACCCTGTACAGCTGTCTGACAAGCTTCGTAAAGGCATCAGTTGTTCTAAGTATCCAAATAGACAGCTCCATTTCCCTTTCCCATGAAGCTTCTCAGTTGTTCTTGCAAATAGAGCAGCTTCCTGTCCATCTCCCTCTCTCCATCAAGAAGCATGTCTGTCTTCTGAACTGGGTTTTTTTTTTTTTTTTTTTTCTTTTTGAGATGAAGTCTCTCTCTTGTCAACCAGGCTGGAGTGCAATGGCGCAATCTCGGCTCACTGCAACCTCCACCTCTCGGGTTCAAGCGATTTTCTTACCTCAGCCTCCCAAGTAGCTGGGATTAAAGGCATCCACAACCACAAATTTTTTTTTGTATTTTTAGTAGAGACCGAGTTTCACCATGTTGGTCAGGATGGTCTCGAACTTCTGACCTCAGGTGATACGCGCCCCCACCCCTCCCTGGCCTCCCGAAGTGCTGGGATTACAGGCATGAGCCACCGCGCCTGGCCTGTATTCTGAACTTCTATAGCCACCTTCACTTGTCTCTGTTTCCTATTCCATTCCTTTTTACACATGCATTATCTCAGACTGGGCTGGATTGTCCTGGAAGGCAGGATTCGTGTTGGAAAATATGTTCTCAGTAGGGGAGTGAAAAATTCGTACGCTTTTATACCATATCAGTCTTATTAAGCCCGTCTCAGTTAGACCTGAAATTGATTTTCATGTCTTATCTTTGTCTCATCTCAGCTTAAAATTGAGCAACTCTTGAATGTTTTAGAGTAGTTGTGATGGGCAGATAGACCATTTGCTGTACCACATAGATTCTAGGAAAAAATATCACCAGGCCATTTTCAAAGTCAAAAGCCACATAATTTAGTGTTTGGAAATACAAGATTTTTTTTTTCTTTTTCCTGAAGTGCGGAGACTAGAAAAGTAAGCTGGAATGCCAAACACTTGTTTTGAAATTCTTTTAAACATTATAATGGATATTCCTTATGTTTGGCTTTGGAAACAATTCTCCCCAGAGCTATAAAGAGCTCCCTCCGATCCTGGCCAGCGGCTGAGGCTGCGATGCTGGAAAAGTTGCCTGCCTCGGTCTGGGAGTGGTTCTGTTCTTTCTCATCAGTAGTGGGAGGAGCCAAAGAGGATGGAGCTCTAAAGTGTGGGCGTCTTTTAGAGCAGTTAAGGCCGGGCGCGGTGGCTCAAGCCTGTAATCCCAGCACTTTGGGAGGCCGAGACGGGCGGATCACGAGGTCAAGAGATCGAGACCATCCTGGCTAACACGGTGAAACCCCGTCTCTACTAAAAAAATTCCAAAAAAACTAGGCGGGCGTGGTGGCGGGCGCCTGTAGTCCCAGCTACTCGGGAGGCTGAGGCAGGAGAATGGCGTAAACCCGGGAGGTGGAGCTTGCAGTGAGCTAAGATCCGGCCACTGCATTCCAGCCTGGGTGACAGAGTGAGACTCCGTCTCAAAAGAAAAAAAAAAAAAAAAATCAATGGCTCTGGCAGAAGAAAAAGGGTAGGGGGAAGGACAACTCAGATCTTGGATCATAAATCCAAGCATCTCTTTAAGTCGCTGCTCCTTCCTTCCTCCCATTCCCAGGTTGCACTCATGCAGAATCGCAGAATCATCAACAAGAGTGGGTTTAAATTTGGTTGCACTGGTAAGGGTAAGGCCCCGGCATGACCGTAAATCACAGGGGATGGGGTGCAGCCGCTGGAACTTAATGGGATTATTCTACGTTGTGACCCCTGCCGGGCAACCCGACCAGGGAGAAGCCTCTGAATCCACACTAAAATTGCTCTGCACTCCATCAGCTGGAAAGGTGTCATATTGCGTTGTGTCAGTGACTCCAGAGTTCTTAATTCAGAGCGGCTGGTTGACCTCTGCAGGAAGGAGTGGCCTCTTTGGGCTATTTCCTCCTCGCTGTCTCATCAAACTTTGCTTTTGTGGAGTTTGGGCAGCAGATCTAATTGGTGGCTCTGTGGACTTCCAGGTGACTTTTCTGTAGCAGCACTTCCATCGGAGCTCCTTCCTCTGCCTCTAGGACCCGCGTTTTATTTTAGTTTAGTTTTTTTGAGATGGAATCTTGCTCTGTTGCTTAGGCTGGAGAACAGTGGCACTATTTCGGCTCACTGCAACCTTCGCCCCCCAGGTTCAAGCAATTTTCCTGCCTCAGACTCCCAAGTAGCTGGGATTACAGGTGTCCACCACCATGCCCTGCTAATGTTTGTATTTTTAGTACAGATGGGGTTTCACCATGTTGGCCAGGCTGGTGTCGAACTCCTGACCTCAAGTGATCCCTTGGCCTCCCAAAGTGCTGAGTTTACAGGTGTGAGCCACCGTGCCCGGCCAGTGCCTGTGTTTTGATCAAATCTCTAGTCACCTCTTCCTGGCCCAAGAGGTTCTGGAGAGCAGCATCTCTCAGATCACGGAATTGAAGCTGGTTGGACGCATATGTAAGTTTGGCTGTTACTTAAATATGTGGTCACCAGAATAGCTAATTAACATGCTTCCCCTCCCCCTCTGCCATCCCCTGCTTAGAGAAAGGAAAATAATGTTTTATTTTTAATTTTTTGGCTTTTCTGATTTTGCTTGCTATTTTTGGCCGAAAGTCTATTTTATTAAGTTTAAAAGCATCTCTGTTTTGCCAGGAGTGGAGAAATAGAGCAACTTGCTAGCAGTACCTGAAGAGACCAGGGTCTTCTGGGCCGTAGTGTTACTCTGGGAAGCCTGGTTTCCACAGGAAGCATGCTATTGATTTTTGCTTCTCATGCTGGAGTTTCATAGTAACGCTGTCTTTTTAGTACTGGGGGACTGGGTGATGAGATTCCTTTTGGTATTTCATCTGTTTACAGGCCACCACTGACTGAGCACCTACTACCTGCCCTGTGCCCTGTTCTGAGACACAGAGATGAATGGCGTTTGTCTTTAGTGCTTGCGAGGCTCAAGGAGTAGCGAGGAAGAAAGTTATGTAAACTGCGGATTGTAATGTAATGTGATAAGTGCAGGTGTGTGTCTATTTGCAACACAAATGCTTCCAGGCATTGCCAGCTTGTGGGTACAGATGAGGTCAAATGCACTGTCAGAACTCACATTTCACTGGCCAGGCCCCTCCCCCATCACTCAGAACCTCAGCCATTTATCGCTGTGAGTCCCTGGGGTCTTGCTCCTGTTCTTTGGCTCGGGCCCCTGTGCTGTCCCTGCCCTCCAGATCCACTGCTGGGCTCCTCTGCTGCTTGTATTCCCTGGGATGACCCTTGGGCTTCTGCCAAAAGCCTGCTGGCTCCTGCTTCCCAGGCCCACTTGATGCCTCAGTCCTCACTCACATCCCTGAACTGAGCCACACTCGGTCCTGGGCAAGAGAGGGGAGAACATGGCTCGCCTCTCTTTTGGGTTACATTTCATCACTGGGCACAAAGCAGCATGTCTGGGCTCCTGTGTCTCACAGCTCCTCTTTCAGCCAAGTTTCAGCAGAACTTGGACATAAATCCATGGGGCCAGGTCAGGGTCCAACATCTCGTACAAACACAATAAGCACCTTCTTGCAGATGTCACCCCCATTGAGTAAGTGCATACCTCTCTTTCTCTTACTTCCTTCTGCCGTGCATCATCTCCTTAAACAAATGGCTTCTGCCAGCCACTGTTCAGTTCATTAGACATGCTCAGACTTAATGCTTCTTAAGGATGTCCTTTTCTTCCTGCTCTCACCATTTTATTTCAGGTCCTCACGACCTCACCTGAACTGTTGCCATAGTTTTCTAATTGGCTTTCCTTCCTCTGGCCTCTGCTTCCTTCCACCCTGTACCCAGAGTTACTTCAATCAATGACCATCCTTGGAAAGGGTCTGTTCTGAGTTTGCCTTATACAGAAATTACCTTGCTAATTAGAGCAAGGTCCCAGGATATGATTAAAATGACATTGCTGGCGGTTGGCCTCTTATATATTTTTTATATATACAGTTTTTACCTTACCCACCTTCCAAACAGAATTTGATTTCATCTGATTCCATGAATCATTCTTGTTATTCCTAGCCCATCAATATCAAGGGGGAAATGGCCATTTAGAATCAATGTCTTTATTTGTTCCATCTGGATAGTTATGCAATTTGAAAGCATTAGAACTCTTATGAAGAAGATGGTCCTTACCAAATTTCAGAAACGAAGACTGGATTTAAGCCAACCATGGCTTTATTCACGATGGGCTTTAATGATGGTATCTGAAATGGATTCACTGGAGAATGCGGTCCTGCCCTGGTGCCTCATGTTTCTGAACTGATGGAAACCACTGGACAAACAGAGCTGGAAGCTGGGAGAAGTCAGGATATTAACTAGGCAGCACCGGATAAATCACAAACCAAGATGCCACAACTTCCTCAAAGGGTTGACTCATAGCATTGACCAGTGCCAAAGATCTACAACAACAATAGTAGCCTTTAAAAAAAAAAAAAAAAGTTTCACTAAGGTCAAGAAGAACTGTAAACACTGCCTATGCATTAAATTAACACTGGGGAACATTTTTATCATAATGCAATACAATTTAGATTTTTCTCATTGTTTTCATTTTGGAGGGAAACGTGAGCTCCTCGAAGCCTTTTGCTGAGTATATGTGTCACTGCATTTGGAGACCCAGACGCTGGGAGATACTGGAAGTCTGTGTCTAGAGGGGACTTTGCCTGTGGAGCTGGAAAATCTTCCTCCTGACTCAGTTGCTCCACTCCAAGAGGATACCAAAAATATTGTGCAAAGAGAGGAAAGTCAGGATCTTGGTGAAGGGGGCAGCCTCCTCCATCCTCTTAATCAAACAAAGAAAATTTCGTCGTTGTATCCTTACAGTCCTTTGTTGTAAGGTAAATGCTGTAGAAAGAGATCTCAGCAGGCTGGATTAGACAAGGAAATCTCCACAATATAAAAGGAAATTGCCCTTGTCTCTAAAGGATGGGAAGGATTTAGACAGCTGGAGGCAAGCACATTCTCCATGGGGAAAGGGGCAGTGGAGATGGAAATGGAATTCGTGGGATTCATGGATTCCTGAGACAGAGGTCGGGAGCTTTGCTATGGAAGAGGAAATGTGTTGGGAAATAGTAGGAACCGAAGTTTCTAGGCAGAGCAGGCCTTTATTATGGAGGGCCATGAAAGACAGGAAAAAAAGTTTCTATTTACCCTTGCAGGAAGCTGGAAGCCATGGAAACTTTTCAGCAGGGGAATGACAATAACAAGACAGATTTGGAGAGATTAAGCCTGGATTTGAGGGCGTTGTTTATTTTCAATATTATGAAAATAAAACAATAACAACAAAAACTGCTGAGACTATGGAGACTGATTTATGGGAAGAGAAAGTTATGTCAAAGATGCCACCAGCGGTTGGGCTAATAGAGACCAGGGCTACCCAAAGACACGAGGAGGGGCTGCTGGTCTGGAGGGAGGGTTGTGAGTTTACTTTTGCCTGTTTGAGTTTAAGAACATGATGAGAAACCCAAGTGGAGCTCAACAGTGGGGCTGCTGCCTGAACCCCTGGAGACTAAACCCGCTTAGAGGTGATGATTGAAAGAAAGTGTGAGCCTGGAAAAATGTTCTCTTAGAGAAAGTGTGAAGAAAGGAGAGCAGGGGCCCAGGATTGGGCCTTGGACTGGAGTTTGAAGAGGAACCTGTGAAGGAAACAGAATGTTCCCAGCCAAGGACTCCCTGGTCCTGCAGGATGCCTTGCCGCCTGCTGCCCAGCGCACGGCAACCATTGCTACCAAAACAGTGCCAACTCCAGCTTGCTGCGGAGAGAAGCGATGCAGGGCTGGAAGCCAGCAGCAATATTGACGTGATGTGCTATGTTATTTGACATACCCACTTTCGTGTCTACTTGAGGGCACCCTTTCAAATCTGGTGCTGTCTGTCAGGCGCGGTATTCACGTTATCAATGGTTTAAGCTGATACTGTAGAAGGGTCCTGTAATTAGGGTTGCCAGATTTAGCAAATGAAAATATAGGCTACTCAGTTAGATTTGACCAAATAAACCATGAAAGTTTTTTAGTATAACTATGTCCCAAATATCATATAATGTATACTTATATTTTAAAATGTGATTATTTCTCTGAAATTCAAATTTAACTGGACATCTTGTTTTTCATCTGGCAATCTTTCTATCCTCTGATAAATCTTCTGACCTCAATTTTAAGGGGGCCATGATCACACCTTTTCTTGGCATGTGGTCCCTCTTCCCCAAGGCACATTTCAATCTCTCTTTTCCTTCCCCCCCATTGAATAAGATGGTATTATTCAGAATCAACAGTCCATTGTTCTACACCCACCATGTGCTTGGCAGGGCCCTAGGTATTTTCACATATACAATATCAGAGTTTGCAACTTGTTCAGGGGATAGAACTTGAAAATCAGATGTTCTTGGCAGACTATCACAGACGTAAATTTTTTTTTTTTTTTGACAGAGTCTCACTGTGTTGCCCAGACTGGAGTGCAATGGCATGATCTCGGCTCACTGCAACCTCTGCCTCCCAATTCTCCTCCCTCAGTCTCCTGAGTAGCTGGGATTACAGGCATGCATCATCACGCCCAGCTAATTTTTGTATTTTTAGTAGAGGCAGGGGTTTCACTGTGTTGGCCAGGCTGATCTCAAACTCCTGACCTCAGGTGATCCGCCCACCTTGGCCTCCCAAAGTGCTGGGATTACAGGCGTGAGCCACCATGCCTGGCCATAAATGTAAAATAATTTTACCAGCAATTCTAGCAATGCCATGGAGGTGGGAAAGAAGCCTCAACAATGGTTGAGACTGAAAGGGATGTGCGGGCATGCAATGAAACATGACAATAGAAAAATACATACATCCAAAGTAGAATCATTATGTTTTTAAGTCATTCCATTGATATTTTTGAGAGGCAGTTTATTGAGATATGTATTTTTGTTCTCCCTGTTGTATTTTCACCTTCTCCATTCCTGAGAAACCAAGTCTTGTCTTATAAGACCAAAGCATGACTTGTTGGTACCCAGAAGACAATTCCACCTGATATTTGTTGTAAAGGCCCTTTGAGTAGGATTACACTGGGCCTTCTAGGAAAGGAGGGGGATGAAATAAAATGTTTACAGTTGAGAAACTGAATTGGGTTGGTGGGTGAGGAGTGGGAGAGTCCATGAAATTAAGGGCAGGACTGGCTTTGGGATTTCTAAACATGGGAGGTCCTGGGCCCTGAAGGGGTCTAGAATAAGCCAAGTGGCATAAAAAAATTATTTTGAGCTGAAGGCATTTGAGTTCATGAAATCTCTTATCTACCTAAAAGCAGAGCCTCCCAAAAGAACTCAGTTGTTATAAATCCCCTCCTTGGAAGCAATTCTAATCTTCTCTTCTTGGAAATGAGAAATTGGTACCACAATCAAACAGATATTGTTACAAAAAGATCATATTTCCCTTTTATTCTCCTATGGTCACATTTATCTTTCTAAAAAGTCCTTTGCTTTTCCCTAAGTGCCATTTCTTCTCCGCTTCTAAGAAGTCATTTGTTTTCCCAGAAGTGCCCCTCTGCCCCTCCCCTTCCCCTAACAGGATAGCGTATAAGCCCCGAATTCTAACCGTCTCCTTGAGACTCCTTGAGTCTTTGTGAATTCCAGTGTGTACATATACAATTATAATCTGGTTTTTTTTCTTGTCCTAATCTATCTTTTGCCAGTTTAGTTTGCACATCCCCAATCACCGAACCTAAGAGGGTAGAGGAAAAGTTTTTCCTCCCAGACAGTTCCTCTTGTGCTAAGTGCCTCCTGAGGATTGTGGCAGGTTGCCTATAGGGTTAGGGTGAGGGTCCCATGGGTGTATCTGTGGACAGTGACTACGTGGGGGGCTCCCTGAATTCTTTCAGAGTAGGATGTCCAGATCTTGCCAGACAACCAGTGCTCAACAGAAGCAGAGAGAGAGGGAGTGTTGGCCACAGTGGCAGCCCCCACAGCTCAACCTTCTGGTACATTCCTTCTCTCCTTGCTTATTCAAGTCCTGGTACCACATAGCACTCACAATGGCATGGCGGGAAAAAGAAGCCTCAATAATGATTGAGACTGAATTTCCTACCAGCCAGGCAGGTGGGGATCAGAAGCAGAATAAATTTAATTCAGAACTATAAAAAAGCCTATTCTTGCCTCTTTGTGTCACAGACAAACAAGCATTCATTCCTTTTTCATTTTTCTTTTTGTTCATTGTTTAATCTAAGAAGTCACAAGAACTACAAACCTGGGGGGAAAAAAAAAAAAAGTCTACTGGAGAAAAGCCTAACATTGAGAAAATTATATCCATTAACTTAATCCCATCCCCTAACCCTGGGGTTATGAAAATGTCACCATTTAAGAAAATTTTTAGCAGCTGAACACCTCAGTTAGTTCAGTGCTATAGGAACGCAGTTAGAAAAACTATGTTATCTCATGGGGTAAGGCTGTGCGCAGAATGCTGACATTTAAAACCCAGTGTCCAGCATGACACAATGACGTTATTTATAGACCTAGAAGGATCTAGGACAAATGTGATGCATAGAAAGAAATAAAATGAAGGAAGGAGCAAGCCATAGAAATCTGAGGTTGAATCGAGGAGGAAACCCCCCAGCAAAAATCTGAGACACATCAAGCTTTTGTAGGGTTCATGTTTAGCAGGAAGTTGAAATGACTCACCGTATCCTGTTGTACTCGCCCTGTGATTCCATTTATCCCCTCCAAGGCTTTTAAAGCTCTGATTTGTGTAGAAAAAAATCACACAGCATGTCAAAGAATGACTATGCTCTGGTTTTACACATCCGTATTTTTAAACAGCACAAAATGGTTGTACTTCTCAATATCGAAATCTGACTGGGGCCTCTCCTGCCTGACCTTGCCCTGGAGGCTGCTGTCCTTCCATGGGTAGGTGCTCAGGCTGAGCTTGCACGGGCTCCTTCATGTCCCCCTTGGTCAACCTAGGTGAAGAGGGGAAACCTCCAGCTCTTGTCATGTGCCTTGTTGACAGGAGCCTTCCTCAGTGAATATTCATAAGCAGCTTAAGTTTCTTTAGCTTTTCTGTTTACTAGTTTTGTTAGCTCTTGAGGAGAGAGAGAGAGAGTGAGAGAGAGAGAGGCTGGGGGAGACAGAGAAAGAAGCTGGCCGTGGTGGCTCATGCCTGTAATCTCAGCACTTTAGGAGGCTGAGGCAGGAGGATTGCTTGAGCCCAGGAGTTCAAGACCAGCTGAGCAACATAGCAAGATCCCATCTCCCTAAAAAAAATAAAAAATAAAAAAAATTGAAAAGAGAGAGAGAGAAAGAGAGAGAACTTCCCGTAATTAATAGGGATAAGGTCAGCAAGAGAATTCTTTTTTTTGCTCTTTTCCTAATTGTCCCTTCCTAGGGTGATTCCTTTCCTAAATGGGCCTCCTCTTAATCCTCACCACAAGCTATTATGATATAAAAATTAAAGTGTGATATCCTGGCTCGCCCATTTCCTATTAATGGAAGACCTATGGTAATCAATAGAGGAAATGCAGGAATGTTAACAGATGTGTGGTGCTGTTGGAGAGTCTCCAATTAAGTTATATGTCTTCAAGGTGGAAAGATGAGATCATTTAGAAATTAGTTTCTTTTTGGCTTTTTAAGTCTTTGGTTATTATCAATTGCATTAAAATAAACCAATTGGAAAGGAAAACCAATTGGTGCTGAATTCCTCCCCCACCTTAAGTCTTCATGCTTCCTTAGGTGACAGGATGCTAGAGAGATACAACTTGGAATTAGCTTTTAAAAGGAAAAGAAATGATGGTATAACCGTCTGCCAAATACATGGAAACAATGACAAAAACCCCATTATTCACCTGGCCTGGCAGATAGGTTTGTGCATTTTTTTTTTCTTTTCTGTCCACACTGGTGTTTGTCAGAGGTTGACCAAGAACTGGACCAAGGGCCATTCCTGTGGTGTCATTGGTTACAGACTTTTTAACAATTTCAATTTCTGGTGAAATACTGTGAGTAAAAAAAGAGAGAATTTTGCCTGAGTTTAAGGGGCTTTCCTGGGAGGTAATGTATTTTGTGGCCTAACACTTCATTACTTAGCCTGCAGATCTGGTTTCTTTTGAAAACAAACCCTGAGTCTGGAACTTTCCATGCTGAGAGTCCACGTCAGTTTCAAGAAGACCTGGTAAGATGTAGCTGAGTAAAAACGAGACTCACTATGAATGATTACTGCTGTTCTTTCTCACTGGGAAGACTGGGGACGTCAAGGATAAAATGACCTTTTGTACAGTGGTGATATTTCTCCATGTCTCAGCTTTTTTATCAGAATAACTACGGCCAAACCCAATGCTTTTGTGGAAAACATTGGTAGCACCGTAATCGGTGTCCAGTCATCTCAGAAGTCTTTATGTAACTTCTCACAGTCATGTCAGAGGAGATGGGGATATAAACGCATCAAATGCTTCTCTTTGGATTGTGCAAGTAAGCAAATCAGCTCTGGCAATTTCCAAAGAGCTAAGACTACTGTCCCCGAGTATAGTCCCTGAGTCTTCTTTCCCCATCCTCTACAGCCCCCCGTCAAAGAAAGTGCCTCAAACAGATGGAATGACACAGAGGTAGAATTGCAAACCTCAGAAATGAATGCTTAAGAGGGCAGGTGAACCGGGTGTGGAGGCTTATGCCTGTCATCCCTGCACTTTGGGAGGCAGAGGAGAGTGGATTTCTTGAGCCCAGAAATTCCAGACCAGCCTGGGCAACATGGCAAAACTCCATCTTAATGAAAAATGCAAAAATTAGTTGGGTGTGGTTATGCACGCCTGTATCCCCAGCTACTCAGGGAGGATCACCTGTACCTTGGAGGTCAAGGCTGCAGTGAGCTGTGGTTGCACCACTCCACTCCAGCCTAGGCGGCCAAGCGAGACTTGATTTCAAGAAGAAAAAAAAAAAAAAGGCATGTGATTATTTTCTTCTAACATCCATCTGTCCCCCAAGTGTTGTAGGTCCTTCTGCACAAAAGTTCCATACCCTCCCTTCTCTTTTGGTTTTCTAATTTAAGTGTGATGAGTAGCAGCCAGCTGAATGAAAGAAAGACCCAGGGATTTCAAAGGAAAGATATAAGGCTGGCGGCAAAAAGGAAGGGCTTTCTCCTCACTGGGTCCTCCTCAGTGGTTTTAACTGTGAGACTCCCTGGAGGTACACATCAGCGCTTGGTCCAACCCTAAAAGAAGTTGCATCAGACATGAAAACTTTGGCCTGCTTTGTTTGTATTCTCTGTGGTGAATGAAGTATTAATAAATGGCTCCCTGGGGAAGTTTGTGCAGCTCACACTAGAAAACAAATAGATATGTAAAGTTCTTAAATGATGTAGATGCTATGCCATATCTACTCTCCTTCCCATAATTTCAGAGGAAAATCAAGGACAATGTGTGGTGAACATAATTCCTCATTTTTCCTTCATCCACGAAATATTTGCTTTAAAGCAACAGCTAAAACCACAGGTTTTAGTGAGCAGATTATTACCTTTCTGAGAGACACAGAGATTAAGAGAATAGCCAGTTGCTTGCCACTGAGTAGGAAAAAGGGAGAAAAATTATGATTCAAGCCACTTTCTCTGCTTCCAGTTAGCTGCTGTAGGGGACTGGATTATGATTCTCCAATATCTGAAGGATTGTTGAGCTGAAGGCAGTAAGAAGCAAATGCAGGAAAGCTCTCTATCTTCCCTCTGTTTGTCTAAAAGCAGGACATAGATTTACAAAGACAAAAGGTACCCTGGCCACCCCTCCTCCCAAAGAGAACAAAGGTTAACCACTGAAGACAACTTTGTACTCTTATTGGCCTGGAGATGTAACCAGAGGAATCTACATTAACAAGCTTTACAAATGAGCCTTTAACTGGTAGTTATTTGCCCCTCTCCAAGTTACCACCCAATCGAGATTCAAAGTCCTTTGCTTTTGTCTTGCCACTTTACAAATTTTGTAGCCAGACACGGTGGCTCATGTCTGTAATCCCAACAGTTTGGGAGGCTCAGGTGGGAGTATGGCTTCAGGTCAGGAGTTTGGGACTCGCCTGGGCAACACAGCAAGACCCTGTCTCAAAAAAAACAAATTAGGCAGGCATGGTGGTTCACACCTGTAGTCACATCCAGTCACTCAGGAGGCTAAGGTGGGGGGATTGCCTGAACCCAGGGTTCAATACTGGCCTGTGCAATATAGCAAGACCCCATCCCAAAAAAATAAAAAACATCTATCAGGGTGGGTGCATGCCAGTAGCCTCAGCTACTCAGGAGGCTGAGGAGAGAGGATCGCTTGAGTTCAGGAGGCTGAGAGCAGTGAGCTATGATTGTGCCACTGTACTCCAGCCTGAGTGACAGAGCAAGACACTGTCTCAAAAAAGAAACAAAAAAAGTTCACTATTTGTTGTGAAAATGCTATATAAGCTGGAATTCAAAGCCACCTCTTTGAGAATTACTCATTTTCTGGGTATTTGTGAAATATACATGGTAATATGTGACATATACATGGTAATAAACTTCTGTTTGTTTTTCTCTTGTCTTTTGTAAGAGGGGTCCTTTCCAACCAAGAACCTATGGGGTCTAGTCTTCCCCTACACTGCCTTTCACTCACCACTGGGCTGCCTGCTTTAAGCTAGGAATCAAGAGATGGTGGTCTTCCACAGGTGCCTCGACAGGTGCCTCAGCTTCAGAACAGACACAGGCAGGACCCCAGCATGGTGGCATTCATCTAATTCACCTTTATTGGGTTAAAAGTGTGTGAGACACAAAAGTGAAACTTGAAAATTAAGAAACACCTAACTGTGATAGCTTTTCTCTTTTTCTTCATATTTTTCTCCCAAATATATGCAATCTCTAGAGAACTTCATTTATATAAAAATTCCTCTCTAAGCAGCAGAGAATAGCTTGCAGAGGAGAGAAAAAATTCAAGATCTATTGTATTTTATTGATTTATACCTGGTTTTGTTCCAAAATTGCTGTTAACTGCATGCATAATTAACTCTGCCACTGACTGCGGTGTAACTTACTCCAGGTTCTCTTTATTGGTAGTTTCATCCACAGCCTTGCCATATCCAAAGATTAATGAAGATGGATCCAAGTCCTTGCTACTAAGCAAAAAGCCTCCAAGCAAATAATAGTGGACTGAAGAGTTTCCTTTGTAGGCATAAACGCATCATTACAATTAAAGAGATGACAAATGAGCCAATTGTGTGCTAGATAATGCTGAGGGTTCAGGACACACTACTACAAAACATGGTACCTTTGCATTTGAGAAAACAGCAGAAGCAGGAAAGTCACTCTCACCTTTCCCACTGCCCTTCTCCCCTGAAGCAGGTCCTAAAACCTGTGAGGGATTCTCTGACCTTCACCTAAGCAGGTCATAAGACCCTCCTTATTTGAGAGGTGCCCTCCCTGTACCTGGAGGAAAGGAATGTCCTTATCTCTGAATACAGGGACACAGGAAGAATCTGAACAAACAGGCCTTCTTAACTTCCCCACAGTTATTACCATGAGGTCAGACCCCCTTTGTTCAATCATACTTCTCCATAACTATCCATTTCTTTCTTAAACCTAGCATAATAAATACCAGGTTTCCTTGCTTCTTTGGACCTTCATTTCCTTATGAAGGCTCCCATGTCATGTAAAACCTATACATACATTTATCTGCTTTTCTTTTGTTTATCTGTCTTTTGGTACAGGGGTCTCAGTCATCAACCCAGTGAAGGGTGACCAAAGAAATATTTTTTCCCCTGCAATGCAGTGGCCCACTAGTGCTCTCAAAGATGATGGACTTCTCTGCCATGTTATATATCCATGAACATTGGAGAACTAACGGTGATAGAAGAAAAGAGGGATGGAAAGCCAGCAACACAGCCAGTACCTTTGGCCAATTGAAGCTGGCCAGCTTCAAGCTATCACTGGGCTTTAATAATTGGTACAAAGGGATGGGCAGCTCTGGGGCTGCACCAACGTATCCGTGGTCTCTGCTGGGTGGTGTTTGGAGGATAACCCTTATCCCAGATTTTTCCAATTATTGTAGTCTTGATGGCCAGTTTCTTAGGTGCTCCAGATGACTACTGCCATCTATGACTGCAAAGGCTGTACAAACATCAGGGATGGTTAAAATGCTGGCGCTTTGTGTGACTCAACCTCCTTTTTCTTCAAATCCTTATTTTATTTTCCCTTCTTAATGGATCCAATCTCTCTCACAAAAAATTGCTTTGGGTTGCAGTGGAGAAGAATTTTAGAATTTTCCTGACTTGTCTTATATTGCTCTTTAACAATTTGTGCCTAAAATATGGATTTTTTTTTTTTTTTTTTTTTTTTTGGTGTGTGTGTGTAAAGGTATGGAGTGAAGAATCAGTAACTGGTCAAGGGGAAGTGTCACTAGAAAACCAAGATCCCCAAAGGCATAGTTTTTTTCTTTTTTTCCTGCTAACATCTCTAAAAAGAATTTTCCTGCAGAGCAACAGTAACATAAATTGACAGACAGCTGATGTGTGTTCTTAGCAGTTTCATTCATTGGACAGCCTTGGTGATTATTATATTTCTCTCTCTAGGACACTTGACTCATTTACCAACCTCATTCCTGGTGACGCGTGTGCTGAAAGATGCAGCCAAGTGTTAGTACCAGGTCGGGTGATAGGCCAACTCCCTGCCAGTAGCATTTATTTAGAGTGAAGAGGACAACATTGAAGTGTCATGAACAAGGCCCACGGAAGGCTCCCAGGAAGGAGCTAGTCGACAGATGGCAAAAGAGACTCAGGGTACCTTTTCCCACAGGGGTCTCCGAATAGCCAGAGGATCTGTGCTCAGGGCATTATAAACATATCACCTTGTGTTACCTTCATCCGTGTCTACCCAGCGGTAACCCTGGGATTTTTTTTTTTTTTAATTGTGTTTGCAGGTTAGCTGCTTCATTTGGAAAAATCTAGGAAGAGCGTCATCACCCTGGCTTCAGCTCTCCTCTTGTTTTTTCTTGATTCTCTCTGTTCTTGCCCACCAGCCCCACGTGTGAGGTTGGAATCTAGGCTGGTGAATACATTTTGTAGGAGATGATATGTAACTAGGGTACCGCTTCTCTTTCATCATTATTCACTTTTTATTTCATCATTCTTCACTTTTTCCTTGGTCTGCTTTCATCTACCTAGGGGTGCCTTGGCTGACAAGGTGGACTTCTCAAGTGAGAGATTGTATTTTCTCTCTTCTTTTATGAGACATGTGGAAGTTTGGGCTCATAGGACTAATTATACTATTGAGGAAGTGATGGGTAAAAGTCTCACACACCTTTCTTTCTTCCTTGATAGTGTAGAGGAAGAAAAATAATTTTTTCTCCAATCCTCAGAGATTCTTAGTTGGAATGGACCCCTGTTACAAAAGACAGATTAACAAGTGAAAACCAAACAGCTTATTAACATGTGTATTTCACATACCCAGAAAATGAGTAGCTGTTAAAGAGATGGCTTTGGATTCCAGCTTGTATAGCATCTTCAACAATAAACAGTAAAATTTTAAAAACAAGACAAAAGAAAAGAACTTTGAGTCTCTAGAGGCTGGTGGCAAATTGGAGGAGGGCAGTAACTGTCAGATAAAGGCTCACTAGTAAAGCTTGTTAATGTAGATTCCTCTCCAGGCCAATAAGGGCCCAGAGTTGTCTTCTCCCTGATAGGAGAGGGTGCAGTATATCTTTTGCATTTTGGTAAATACAGGGAGAGCAGAGAGATTTCCTGTATCAGTTTTTAAATTGCCTTCAGCGCAACAATGCTTCATAGTCTGGGGTGGCATATTTTGGTTTCCCACAATATGTATCTTGAGGTTATTTCTGGAGACAGAGGAGGCAGGCCTGTTGTGTTTTAAAGAGTGATATTTATACATGTGTAACAAAGAACATATTTTGCTGACTATTTCTCACTCTATGAACAGGTGGTCTTGCTGTGGGGCACTTCCTTGAATCTTAAATTGTTGATTACACATGAAAATGTCTGAATTGCAGACAGAGAGACAGCACTTATGAAGATGGGGTGGCACCGAGAGGACTGAGATGTTCTGGGATACAAGAGTGATCGGAGTACCTGGAGCTTGGGAGAGGAGAGGAGAGAGATGGCTCAGAAGTGCTTTTGAGCCAGATCGGGAAGGGCTCAAAGCCCTGCAAAGCAGTCTGGTCTTTTTCTTGAAGGCGAAAGGAGAACCTCTGAAAGATTTTAGGAAAGGACTGGCCGGACCATTTTCACATTTACAAAATATAATGATGGCAGAATGGAGCAGCAGTATGGAGAACAGCTGAGGGGCACAGGTGATGGACAAGATGTTTAATAAAGAGGTGATTGAAGTAACCCATCAGAAAAATAATGACAGCCTGAACCAAGTACGTTAGGAGATGAACTTAAAAATTATTAAGAAAGTAGAATGGGTGCCCCTGATTTCTATCTTGCCTTTCTAATAGTCACTAGAATGGCATATGGTGGCTCCTTTCTCTTTGTGGATAGACCTTATGTGTTATTGGAGGGATTAAAGGGCCCAGCCAAAACCCTAAGTTTTCCAGACACCCTTGCAAAGGGGCTAATGAGATATGGCCTAAATGACGTGCTGGGCTTCTGGAAACTTTTAAAGGGGGCTTACTCATCTGGAGGTGCCTTAATTGCCTCGTCCCTCTTTTTCTTTCTGCCTGGAACTTGGTAATAACCATCTTGAATGTAGGGAGTGAGCTGAAGGATTTGAGAAGGGACACGTTTATGGCTTGGCTGAAAGGATAGATGACAGTTGCAAGACACGGAACGTAAGGGAGATTTAGGGGCCAGGATGGTGGATTTTGTTTTGTACATGTTGAGTCTGAGGAATCTCTACGATGGCTAGTCTGTGTCCAGGAAACAATGGGATGTGCACCTAGGCGAGAGAAATGCACCTGGAAAGCATCAATTGACAGAGAACAGTTGACACGATGGAAGTGTATGAGGTCCCTAGGGAAGGCGTCTGAGAAAAGGGCCAAGGGCAGAGTCCAGGGAGCCCAGCACTGGAGAATGAAGCAGCCCTGAGCAGGACAGGAGAGAAACATCCAAGGAGCTGGGGAGAGGGCACTGTCCTGGACATCAAGGACATTCAGAGGACACAGTGGTCTTTAATGCCACAATAAGAAAGGACTTTGGGGATAGTGGGGTCAGGAAGGAAAATGACCAGAGGACTGCTTCTTTCTACAAAAAAGACTCAGAACCATCTATACACAGAAGGTGGCCACAGGTGCAATGTGTGTCATGATGCCACTACACTTGTGATTCTCTGGAGTCTTGTAATACCCTGTTATTGGTTCCTTTTTTAATACAATTCTCTCTCCCATCAACTTATCTATCTCTTCAATGATATATTTCTTTTAAGATCAAAATGAATGCACATGCATTAAATGTTTGTTTTAAGTTCTTTTTTTTTTTTTTTTTTTTGAAGTGGAGCTTTGCTCTTGTTGCCCAGGCTGGAGTGCAATGGCGCGATCTCCACTCACCACAACCTCAGCCTCCTGGTTTCAAGCTATTCTCCTGCCTCTCCCAAGTAGCTGGGATTACAGGCATGTGCCACCATGCCCGGCTAATTTTGTATTTTTAGTAGAGATGGGGTTTCTCCATGTTGATCAGACTAGTCTCAAACTCCTGACCTCAAGTGATCCGCCCACCTCAGCCTCCCAAAGTGCTAGGATTACAGGCAGGAGCCACTGTGCCCAGCCAAGTTATTTCTTGATAAAGAGTTTTGGGGGATCCCTTGTAGCATACTGAAGTGAAACCCAACTGAGACTGGATTCTGTGCTCTGTTCATTAAATACATCACTCAAGAGTCTCTATGAAGGACTCTCATAGATGAGAAAAAAGGCTTTTAAAGAAGGTTAAAAAAAAAAAAAAAAAGACAAAGCATAGGGCAAGAATGCTTTGGTTTTCCTTGTGTGCTGTGGCAGTGGTACCAACAGAATATCCTTCTCCAATGCTGGGACCCATGCGCTCAGGGCCTCTGGCCTTTGCCGCATGCTGAGCTGAGGTATCATGAGCTGGATCTGTCTTGTGTCTCTTAAGTCAAAGTAGGATGATGTTTTCTTAACTTTTATTTTCTTAAACTGAGAAGTGAGGAGTATGTTTTCTGGGGAATGTCCTCAGATTGCATCAGCCAGGAGCCGTGAGGACCAGCTCTCTCCCTGGTCCAGGTCTCTCAAGGATGCTCAGAGAACCTGTTCTGGTTCTGGGCAGCTTCCTGCTTAGAATGATGAAAATAATTGTTTTCTTATCTAAATGACTGTTGAGCGATGAATTCGTTGCTTTCAGGTCTCTAATAGTCACAGCACTCCCTGGGGAACAGGCAACAATCCTCATCTTAAACAATTTAATTGGGAAGAGATTTCACTTGGTATCTCCAAGAATGACCCCAGGCTCTGCTTCCACAAGCAGTGCCCTGTCACAGAGGAGCTGTGACTGCTCCTTGGCCCATTAGCTACATCAAGAGTGTTAAGAACGCTCTGAACATTTACTGGGAACTCACGGGATGTAAAGTTTCTCTTTAAGATGTCACATGGTGACAGATTCAAGATATGATGATGTCTGCTCTCGAGTGGCTTAAACTCTCCATTTGAATGGAGGTTAGGGAGGAAGGGGGAAAAACACTCTTGTTTGAATGCATCAGTTTTTGGCTAAATATCTAGAAGCATATGCATATATAAACACACATTATCCATCACAGTTATAAAAATATGAAACTTCACTTATCTGGTGTTCACTTCTTCAATCAGCTCAGCTATCCAGAAAAAAGCTGAGATCTTGGAGCAGACATATTTTATTTAAAAAAAAAAAAAAGGATTCTACAGTTCATGAACTTTGCTTGCATTGTTCTGAATTCATTTTCCCTTATTTTGGATATATGCTAGAAAGCTTTTCCAGAACATACCAGATTAACATTGTGGAGCTGAGCTGGCCCAGGCAATGGCAATAGACTGCCTATAAGGAGAAGTAATTTCTGAGGACCTGACATTAAAGCAGTGGTTCCCATACTTTTCTGACATATATTAGCATCCTCCAGACATCTTTCATTAATTTTTAAACTCAGGCCACTCACAAAATGGATTAAATAATAATCCTTGGACATGGGAGTGGGGTGAGGTGGGGAGGTGGGGTGAGCTGGGGGTTGGGTGGGTGGAGGACACACAGGCATTGGTAGTTTTGGAAGCTACTCAGGTGATTCCAATGCACAGACAAGATAGGGAGTCATTGCATCGGAGGTTAAGGAAGAACAAGCAGATGTTTCACTATGTAGTATTCTGTGGCCATTTTGTAGTATTCTACAGCCATTGCCATTTTGTATCAGGGCAAGTACTCTTCACCTTTCGTGGTTTTTTGTTGTTGTTGTTGTTTTTGTTTGTTTGTTTTTTGAGATGGAGTCTTGCTCTGTCACCCAGGCTGGAGTGCAGGGGTGATCTTGGCTCACTGCAACCTCCGTCTCCCAGATTCAATCCATTCTCCTGCCTCAGCCTCCTGAGTAGCTGGGATTACAGGCATGTATCATCACGCCCGGCTAATTTTTGTGTTTTTAGTAGAGATAGGGTTTCACCATGTTAGCCAGGCTGATCTTGAACTCCTGACCTCAGGTGATCCGCCTGCCTGGGTCTCCCAAAGTGCTGGGATTTCAGGCATGAGCCACTGTGCCCGGCCACCTTTCACCCTTCCAAAAAAGCAGCCTGTACCTTCCTTAGGTGCATGAAGGTGAGACAACACCCTGAACAGGCAGCAGGGATGTGCTTTCCTCCGCTATCACTGGGAGTCCTGGGAGGTATCACTGCATTACAAATACAACCCACACCAAAGGGCCCTTTTCTGTCGCACAGAATCTGTCTCCAAGGATTCTCTGGAAATGGAAAGTGGAAACTTGTGGGCCTTTGAGATGGAGCATAGTATAGCTGTCTTCCCTTGGCTTATAGCCTTCAGAGAGGTGTGCCTTTTCACTTTGTACAGTGTGGGCTACAAGAGACTCTTGCCACCTTTTGCATGTGACCAGGGAGGGAAATGGACACCCCTCGCTAGTCAGAGGATGTTACACATCAATGCCCTCCACATCAGTGGACATTTCTTTTCACTTTCCACAACTTCTTTATTTCTTCCTGTTTCAGTGTCTAAAACTTCCTGTTGCCATACTCTGCTCCCTTGAACTCCTTTCTATGAAATAAGGGTGTTCTTGTCCCTTCATCCATTCTTCAGCCCTAAAAATTTAACAGCCCCAGTCATTTGCTGAGGATCTACCACTTTTTAGCTCTTTCAAGCTTCTGTGGTCACAGCAGGGGATGATGTGAGCTCCTCTGCTCCCCTGCATGGGGCGGGAGGGGCCGAAGAAGTGAGGAAAGACTGGGGGCCCAGGATTTCTCCTTTGACTGTAGAGATGTGGTGGAGGATTGGGAGGCAGATGGGAAGAAAAAAGTCCCAGGTCACCCTGGCACAGAGTCATTGTTCCACAAAGAATGCTCACTAAAAAAATGTTTATACGATCATATTAACTTGTAAAAGAGCATGCTATAAAATTTTATGTTCAATAGAATACATTTTTATTAAGGCAAAACTCCCTAAAACTGGCTGGGTAAAAGCCTGGAAAGAGATACACACATGTTAGCGGTGGTTGGTTTTTGGATGGTATGACCATGGCGATTAGAAATATTTTCTCCCAACTTTTCACAAGAAACATATGGCTCTTCTCATTTAAAAAAAGCAGGGGAGGGGGACAGAGTAATTATTTTAAACCAGAATGTCCAAAATGATGCTGTCAAGTCCAACACAATATTTTAGACTTTGTTCATTCCTTTCTGTACAGGAGAGAAGGCAAGGGAGGGGCTAATCTACTTTAGCCAGATCTATCAAGCAAAGCAGTGGGAGTTGTTCACATATAAATTCTGTATCCCCTAAAGGAGGCCCGAGTTAGTTTCTTGGCCCATGTAATGCATGCTTTCTCTTTATTGACTTTCATTTTTTAATATTCTCTGTCATGGGACATACATAACAAGTCAATGCTCCATAAATATCGGTCAGTTGAATGAATTAAATAAAATATTGATGCTTACAGGCAGATGGTTATCTAGAAAAATCTGCTTATTTTTCTGAATAATTATGACAAACGATATTATTTCTATTTAAAAAAAAAAAGAGAGATAACGCATCTATTGTCGACGGACGGTGGATGTGAGCCATGTGTTGAGTTCATACTCGGAGAATGAAGGAAAACATCAGACACTGGGTAAGACATAAACAAGATTTTGAAGAAATCAATAGAAATTTTATGGAAAGGAACGATGATGTTCCAGGCATGTGGATTAGCTTGTGCCAAGATCTGATGGCTAAAGAAAGGTGAATATAGAGGGTGGCCAGGTTGTTGATGGGAGCAGATGGCATGGGCAAGAAGGATCCTGGCAGGGGTCGCTGATAGATAGAGCGAGAGAGAAACCCGTAGACAAAAAGATTAGATTTCCCTCTGATGCTAATAAATGCGGAGATTTTTGCAAGGTTTTGGGGGAAAGTGTGTTCCCAAACACATATCCTGCTCTCTTGCTCCTCTTTCTATGGCAAAGGAGGAGAAATTTCTTCCAGAGACATAAGCAGGAGGAAGCTGGAGCTCTCTCCTGAGTGATTATCAGTTGCAGCGGAGGTGAATATCATAGGACAAGCAAGCACGGGGGAGAGAACTGCCTAAACATTCTAAGGGTGCAGCATGGCGTTGAGGAGTGGGGAGAATTTTATCCCATCCATGGTTAGCTGAAGGGTTCTTCCTCTTCCTTGGCTCCCATGCCCTCTCACCCCTGCCGTTGAAATTTCCTGCTTCAAGCTCATGTTTGTTCCAGAGACTCATTGCCTGTTTGGCTCTCCTGCACTATTCCATTTCTCTGCAATGGTTCACTGCTTTCGCAGCAAACTGTGTTTACAGTATCCCCAAGGCTGCCCCTACAGTCCTATCCCGATAACCACCAAGCTGATTGCACCCTGACTTGTCTCCGGAGCTCACAGTCTTACTTCCAGGCACCTGCTGGACACATCCTATTAGGCATCTCTCAGGCAACTGTATCACAACGTGCCCCAAACTGAATTCATTTTCTTCTCCCTCCAAATCTGCCTGCCATTTTCTTCCCAGTCTCAGTTTTAACCCCCGCTCCTCAGACAGAACACCGTTTGCCCTTGCCTATCTCGCACTCACCCCCTACATCTAGTCAATCACTGCACCTGGACCATTCATTCTACCTGCAAAATGTCTGTTGATGCCGGGCACAGTGGCTCACGCCTGTAATCTCAACACTTTGGGAGGCCGAGGCAGGCGGATCACCTGAGGTCAGGAGTTTGAGACCGGCCTGACCAACATGGTGAAACCCGTCTCTGCTAAAAATACAAAATTAGCCGGAGGTGGTGGTACATGCCTGTAATCTCAGCTACTCGGGAGAGTGAGGCAGGAGAATCTCTTGAGCCCAGGAGGCAGGGGTTACAGCGAGCCGAGATTGAGCTATTGCACTCCAGCCTGGGCCACAGGAGCGAAACTCCGTGTCAAAAAAAAAAAAAAAAAAAAGAAAAAAAAAAGTCTGCTGAATCTCTTAGCTTTTTCTTTCCCTGGTGCTAATTTTGTCCCTTCACTGCTTTCTCCTGGGCCAGCATGTTAACTCTTGCCTTCAATTTCTCTCTGTTTCTGTCTTTCCAATCTATCCTCCTCATTTGCTGCCAGGATGATCTTTCTGAAGCAAATCAGATCATGTCAATTTTGCTTAAAAGGCATTCAGGCACCCCGACTCATGGCCTAAGGATCAAGCTTCTCATCGCGCTCAGAATATCTTCCCAGCCTCATCTCACATTACCTGTGCTCCTTCCTCCCCTTTGCACAGGTCTCCATCCACGCAGAAATATTTCCCATGCCCCAAGCACAGCCTGGCTCCCTTCCCTACTTTTGCAGCTGATTTTCTCCCCAGTCTGGTTTTCCCCTCATGCCCTGCCTGCGAACCCTGTCTGCAAAATAACATTCTGCACAAGGGGACCCCCTGCCCTGCCCCACTCATCCTTCCGAGCAGCACTTAAGGCCCCCTCCCTGCGAAGTCTTCTCTGCCTTCTTTCCAGGGTTCTGTTAGAGCTTAAGGATGGCTTATTTAATGTGGTTATCTCTCGTCTACAATATCAATTCTATGCAAGGGGAGATCTGAGTTTTATTTATCCGGATCCTAGCACAGAACCTGGCATGAAGTAAATCCTTAATCTCTGTTTGTTGAATGAATGAATAAATTCTATTTTTTTTTTTTTTTTGAGACGGAGTCTCGCTGTGCTCCCAGGCTGGAGTGCAGTGGCGTGATCTCGGCTCACTGCAAGCTCTGCCTCCCGGGTTCACGCCATTCTCCCGCCTCAGCCTCCCAAGTAGCTGAGACTACAGGCGCCCGCCACCACGCCCGGCTAGTTTTTTGTATTTTTAGTAGAGATGGGGTTTCACCATGTTAGCCAGGATAGTCTCGATCTCCTGACCTCGTGATCCACCCGCCTCGGCCTCCCAAAGTGCTGGGATTACAGGCTTGAGCCACCGCGCCCGGCCTCTATTTTTTTTTTTTTTAATGAAAGTATTCGCCAGGCATGGTGGCTCATGCCTGTAATTCCAGCACTTTGGGAGGCCTAGGCAGGCTGGTTGCTTGAGCTCAGGAATTTGAGACCAACCTGGGCAACATAGCAAGAGCCCATCTCTAAAAAAAAAAAAAAAAAAAAAAAAAACCATAAAAACTAGCCAGACATGGTGGTGCACACCTGTAGTCTCAGCTACTCGGAAGACTGAGGTGGGAGGATCACCTGAGCCCAGGAGGTCAAGGCTGCAGTGAGCCATGATTGTACCACTGCACTGAAGCCTGGGCTACAAAGTGAGATCCTATTTAGAAAAATAAATGAGTAAATAAATAAATAAATAAATGTATTCCTATTGTTTAATTCAATAATTCCACTTCTGAGAATCCTTCCTAGAAAATCACTCAACATATTAGAACAAAATAAAGATGTTTCTTTTTTTTTTTTTGAGACGGAGTCTCACTCTCTTGCCCGGGCTGGAGTGCAGTGGCTGGATCTCAGCTCACTGCAAGCTCCGCCTCTCGGGTTCATGCCATTCTCCTGCCTCAGCCTCCCGAGTAGCTGGGACTACAGGCGCCCACCACCACGCCTGGCTAGGTTTTTGTATTTTTTAGTAGAGACGGGGTTTCACCAGATTAGCCAGGATGGTCTCGATCTCCTGACCTCGTGATCCGCCCGTCTCGGCCTCCCAAAGTGCTGGGATTACAGGCTTGCGCCACTGCGCCCGGCCTTGTTTCTTATAGAATTATTTAAATAGTAGCTCTGAAAATATATTTGCCCAACAGTTGGAGAATGGTTAAATCAATTATGATACTTTTATTTTCTAGAGTTTTGTACAGATATGGTGGAAGCTTATGAATGAATAAATTCTTTATTCTTCTTAGATTTACATTTTTTTCCTTCCAGAAATATCCCATTTTCTTTATAACTTTATCCTTCAAAGGCAGACCTCAGTGGAGTGTTCTTTTTGTGTGTGTGAAGTGGAGTTTCACTCTCGTTGCCCAGGCTGGAGTGCAGTGGCATGATCTCGGCTCACTGCAACCTCCGCCTCCCAGGTTCAAGTGATTCTCCTGACTCAGCCTCCCAAGTAGCTAGGATTACAGGTGCCTGCCATCATACCCAGCTAATTTTTTGTATTTTAGTAGAGATGGAGTTTCACCATATTGGCCTGGCTGGTCTCAAACTCCTGGCCTCAAGTGATCTGCACACCTCGGCCTCCCAAAGTGCTGAGATTACAGGCTTGAGCCACCGGGCCCAGCTCAGTAGAACATTCTTATCCCCCTCTCCTTACATTTGCATAGAGGGGTGGGAGCCTCCTTGCTTGGGGAGGGGAAAGCTATGGGGAGATACTTTCCTGGCCTTTTGTCGGCATCTCCCCAGCGGCTGCTCTGGTTGGGCGGACCGAGGGTTCCCTCCTGTAGGTTCCTGCTGGGTGTGGCTGTCCTCAGGAAACCAAGTCCCCTCTGTGGCCCTACAGTAAGTGGCCCTGGCTTCAGAGGAGCTTGCACTTGACTAGGCCTTCTGTGACTGGTATGTGAGTTTAATCATGGTTTCCTTTTGTGGTGGGGGCAGATATTAGAAAACCCATCCGTTTCCAGCTCTAAGCTTCAGACTCCAGTCGGCTTTATCAGAAATAAAGCAGATATTTTGATCTCCATCTGTCTGATTCTGAGTCTTTTAATTGGTCCTACTTGAAGCTGAGTGGGGGCTGGGAAGAGAATTAGGACAGGAATATTATTTGTTCTTCTAAAACCCCAGTAAGAATATTCTCTTATTCCACAGTGAAGAGATCAGGAGTTACTCAAATCCCAGCCATCTGAAGGAATCTTAAGCCACGTATGATTTCGGACAAAGTTTCTGCTTTATAGGGCAAAGGGATGCCTAGGACTGAGCCTTGTATGTGGCAAATGCCTTGTACTATTTAAATGAATGAATAAAGAGGTTTGTGGACAGCAAGCTGTAGTTCAAACTCACATGTCTTGAGAAGGAGAAGTAATGGATTTTCTATTTTCATCCGTCAGATGGGCAAAGACCAAAAAGTTTAATAATCCCTTATGTTGGAGAGGCTGTGAGGAAATACACAACCTCATACATTGCCGCTAGGAGTGTATTTTGTTTAAAATAATCTATGTAGGGCAATTTGGGAGCATCTATTTAAAAATACATATGTGCATGGCCTTTGACCCAGCACTTCTGTTTCTAGGAATTTATATTATGGATATACTAGCATATGCAAAATGACATTAGGTACAAGAGTATTTATCATCATATCACTTATAATAGGGTAAAGTTAGAAATATTCTAATTGTCCAACAATTAGGGAACTTGTTAAATAAATGCTGCTGCATCTTAATGAATTTTTTTAGCTATACAGAAAAAATGAGGACACTTCTTACATGCCAACGTGAAGTGATTTCCAAGATGCTGATAAATGAAAACAACCAAAGTGGACAATATTGAGTATGTAATGTTAGCATTTTAAAAAGGAGAGAGCAATAATGCATTTGCTTGTAACGCTGTTATCTGAAAATACATAATAGAAGCTGATAACATTGTTTGCCTCTGGGAAAGAGAACCAGATGGTTGGCGGGACAAGGTTAGGTAGGAGACTTTGATATATAGTATTTGTACCTTTTGAATTTTAAACAATGTAAATGTTTAATTAAATTAAAGTTATATACACACAACAAACTAATGTATACACTTGGATTTGTCTTTTTATTTGTGTATTTGTTTTAGCAATGGTGGTCTTGATGTATTACCTAGGCTGGAGTGCAGTGGATATTCACAGTTGTGATCCCAGTGCATCACAGCCTCAGACTCTCGGGCTCAAGGATCCTCCTGCTTCAGCCTCCTCAGTACCTGGGATTACAGGTGTGTGCCACTTGCACTTAGCTTGATTTTTATTTTTATTGAAAGGAGACCTTTTAATGACTTGGGAGGAAACGTGGCATTAGTTTCCTCAGACAATAATTACTAAGGATAATTTTGGAAGCATGGATTATTAAGAAGTAGGCAGAAAGGGTTAGCACAGTGGTCATTGTGCAGGTTCCCAGGTCAGACTACTTAGATTCACATTCAGGCTTGGTACTTTCTGTGTGACTGTGGGTAAGTTATCACCCTCAGCTTCAGTTTTCTCTTCAAATGAGGGATAATAATAGTTTCCAACGCCTAGGATTGTGGTGGGGAAAAATGAAAGAATGGATGTATAACCTGCGTAAAGTCAGGTCCCATGTGGTCCTGTCTTAGCTTAAAGTCACTTCCAGAGAAAAGAACAAATTCACAAGGAAGCTTAGTGGAAAGCAATTCAAGTGTTTACTGTGGTTTCTTTTTTTTTTTTTTTGAGACAGAGTTTCGCTCTTATTGCCCTCGCTGGAGTGCAATGGCGGATCACGGCTCATTGCAAGCTCTGCCTCCCGGGTTCAAGAGATTCTCCTGCCTCAGCCTCCCTAGTAGCTGGGATTACAGGTGCCCACCACCACGCCCAGCTAATTTTTGTATTTTTAGTAAAGACGGGGTTTCACTATTTTGGCCAGGCTGGTCTCGAACTTCTGACCTCAGGCCATCCACCTGCCTCAGCCTCCCAAAGTGCTGGGATTACAGGCGTGAGCCACTGCGCCTGGCCTACTGTGGTTTCTTAAGAAAATTTCAACAGCATATGCCTAAGAAATACTGAGCTTTAGAAAATTTCTTGGCTTCAACTTGCCCACCCCTCACTTCTAACAGAGTATACTTGAAAAACTCTCCTCAGTGCACTCACTCTTCATCCCAACAGCAGACTTCTCACGCTCACCTGCCATGCTTTCTTGGAGCTATTTTTGTTTGTTTGTTTCTGCCAGAGGTTCTCTCCATTGCAAATATATATCTTGCCTCTCAGGCTTACAGTATTTTTCCCCAGTCTGTGAATTAAGGCCTGTGAACTGAGGATATGGGAAAATGCCAAGGGAATCAAGTCAGAATTTTACTAGTGGAAGTGGAGGTAAGCAGACATAAGAGGGGATGGAAAAAAAGGCTTTACAAATATTTTTCTAATAGTAATTTTTTGCCGCTGTTACATATGTAAGGAACTTATAACATTGCCTAGCTAAGCACTCCATAAATCTTAGCTATTAATATTACTCATAGTAACTACTTTCCTACAACCTGATAGTAATAATAACAGCTAATATTTACTAAGAGTCTACTTACTATGTGTCACACAGGTCTAGCACTTTACGTGAATAAATTCTTGTTCGTTTCCCAACACCACTGTGCCCTTTTATAACTCCCATTGTATAGATGGGGAAACAAGACACAGGGAGATTTAGCGACTTGGTTGGAGTTACAAAGGAAGAGGGAGAGTCGAGATAGGCAGTCAAGCAGCCTGACTCTAGTTTCCATCTGAGCCACCATTTCTATTGCTTTGAATTCACGTTTTGCATTCTGCTGTAATGAGTCAGGGAACCAGCCAATTCAATCCTCTTATACTGAAAGTTTTCTGAGAGTTTTCTGCCAGTTTTCACAACCCTTAGTGATGAGATCCCAAATGAGATATACAAGTAAACAGTAAGGATGGTGGGTGCCTTCATGTTCCTGGGAAGATAACGGCTGTCATTGTCATTGCCTTAGCTCTTTGGATATGAAAGGTTTCTGGTTAGGAACCAGAGAAAGACTCCTACCAATGAATTATTAATGAATGCATTTGATATTTTTCTCCATTGCCTCCCCAATTGCCTAAGGAAAATAGTGCTAACCAGATGAATTAAATGCCCTTTTACAAACTGACCTACTCTGGGGGATATACTGGAATTTTTTTGTTTGTTTTAGACGGAGTGTCACACTGTCTCCTGGGCTGGAGTGCAGTCACGCAATCTGCAACCTCTGCCTCCCGGCTTCAAGCGATTCTCCTGCATCAGCCTCCCAAGTAGCTGGGATTACAGGCACCTGCCACCACGCCCAGCTAATTTTTTGTGTTTTTAGTAGAGACGGGGTTTTGCTATGTTGGCCAGGCTGGTCTCAAACTCCTGACCTCGTGATCTGCCCGCCTCGGCCTCCCAAAGTGCTGGGATTACAGGCATGAGCCCCCAGGCCCAGCCATGTACTGGAATATTTGTTTCACAGTTGCTTGTGCAACAGGAATCATATAGTGTATTTGTGTACTTTTGTATCAGGTTGTCCTGGAGCTGAATCCATCAATTCAGCGGGGGAGAAGGAGGAGGCTACTCAGAAGAAAATCCTGGCTAAGCTTTGGGTGTCATGTTAGAATTGTTATGTGCAAAGTGAGAGAATCTTCCAGTCCATGCTTTGCTAAGAAAGAAAAGTATTTCCCCAATTCCAATAAGTTTCCATCTGCCTGTGAAAAGTAGACCCTGGAGGTCTGAGCACTGTGTGTTATTATCTTACACCATGATGTGCAGAACAGAGAATCCGACATGAGGAAGTCCTCTGTACCGCTGGACATGGAAAACCCTTCTAGTTGAGAGAGGAAGGACTGAGGAGAGAGAGAGAAAGGGAATAGATATGTTCTTCGTTTCTTCCTCAGAGTTCCAGTCTCTTGCTGAAGGTGGGCGCTGGTGGGGGTTGCGGAGTGGTGCCGGTGGCGGGACGTGTGAGATGCGGGTAACACATTTCGAGTAAGCTGCAGGAAGTTGACGCTGAGGGGCGGTGCTCCCACTCCACATTCAGAGAATGAAAGGAAACCCCCCCACACACACACCGCTGATGGTGTCCCCAGGCTGAGGCGAGGCTGCCCCACAGAGAAGAAAAGAGGATGTGATGTGTCAGTGAAGAGAGCCTTGGGCGGTGGTTGCACGCTGCTGCCATACTGTTTGGTGGGACGGTAGCTGAGATGTGGGCTGGGTGAGCCCACTGAGGGACTTCATCGGGGAAGGGCAGAGTCTTCCTGCATATGAGGCTAGAAGGTGGCTGCTGGAGTTGGCATCAATAGGGAGATGAAGCCTGACCCTGTGGCACCTGTGGGGCTAGGGAGAGCTCACGTGGACCAGGCGGTCAGCAGGAGAGAAGGCCAAGGTCCCTGGAGCAATAAGTGGGTGATAATTCACTCAGAGAAGACACGCAGAGTCACACTGGCCTTGGCGCTTCAGCAACAACAGCAGTGAGGACAGAGGCCGACGCCCAGGTGCAGGCAGGGGACACAGCAAGGAGCGAGAGCGAGGCCTGAGGCCTTCCTGCCACTGCTGCCAGGACGCCGTGCTTCCCTCTACACCTACAGAAAGGGAGTAGGCTGAGTCCTGGAGAGAAAGGAGACACCCTGCAAAACTGGGCACTTACTGGGAGAAATTGGGTTACACCAGAGAGACTGTTCTGAGCCATGACATATGGAGTTCTTCCCTCCCTGGCTCCCGACACAGTAGTTGGAATTGGAAATTCTTAGCAAGTCAGAGAATAATGTAAAGTGTGTGTGCACGCGTATGTGTGCGCACACTCATGTATGTAAATGTTGACCTGGTGATGCTACAGGAAAAGCAGGTTCTGAGCTGAATTTTGTCCCCTGCTAAATTCATATGTTAAAGCCCTAACTAACCTCCAGTTCCTCAGAATGTGACTGTATTTTTTTTTTTTTTTTTTCGATATGGAGTCTTGCTCTGTTGCCCAGGCTAGAGTGTAATGGCGCAATCTCGGCTCACTGCAACCTCCGCCTCCCGGTTTCAAGCTATTCTCATGTCTCAGCCTCCCAAGTAGCTGGGATCGCAGGTGCCTACCACCGTGCCTGGCTAATTTTTGTATTTTTACTAGAGACGGGGTTTCACCATGTTGGTCAGGTCGGTCTTGAGCTCCTGACCTCAGATGATCTACCCACCTTGGCCTCCCAAAGTGCTGGGATTACAGGTGTGAGCTGTATTTCATCTTTAAAGAGGTAGTTAAGTTAAAATGAAGTCCTATGGGTGATCCGTAATCCACCATGACTGTGTTCATGTAAAAAGGGGAGATGAGGACCCAGACACTCACGGAGGGAAGACTCACAGTGGAAGACGCCATCTGCAAGCCAAGGAGGGAGGCCCCAGGAGACACCAACTCTGCTGACACCTCTTGGACTTCCAGCTTCCAGAACTGTGAGAGAATACATTTCTGTGTCCGGCCACCAGTCTGCGGTATTTTATTATGGTAGCCCTCAAAAACAAACACAGCAAGCAGACCATACCTGAATTATTAAACATTAGGATGAAGCCAACAGTTACAGAGGTCCAGCAGTAAGTTACTGATGTGATACAGATTGCAGGTTATGAGTGTAATGTAGATGTTGTTGTAATGTAGATAAGAAGCCAAAAAAGCACCAGGTGTGGTGGCTCACGCCTGTAATCCCAGCACTTTGGGAGGCCAAGGTGGGTGGATCACCTGAAGTTGGGAGTTCGAGACCAGCCTGAACAACATGGAGAAACCCCGTTTCTACTAAAAATACAAAATTAGCGGGGCGTGGTGGTGCATGCCTGTAATCCCAGCTACTCAGGAGGCTGAGGCCGGAGAATCGCTTGAACCCGGGAGGCGGAGGTTGCGGTGAGCCGAGATTGTGCCATTGCACTCCAGCCTGGGCAACAAGAGCAAAACTCCATCTCAAAAAAAAAAAAAAAAGGCAAAAAAGCAACATGGTATGGTGGAGAGGCCTGGGGTGTTGAATAATAACCCATGTGAGGCTATAAAACAGTTGAAAACATGTGTTCCTTGATTAACTTATTTAGAGAACTCGGAATTTCTTCCCCATGATCTTCCCAAACCCATACAGTGCCAGAAGGGCAACTGCAGTGTAAATCAGTCCTCCCTTTCACCGCGTTCTCTCCTACCTTTGAAGAGTCATAATTCATGCTGGGTAAAAACAGAGTGATGTTGATTTTATAAGTGGTGCTATCTGTGTCCCTATCACAGGAGGAGGTGATGGATGGTGCCAGTGTTGGCTGGGGAGAGTGAATCAGATCATGGTGGAGGAAGACCAGTAACAGTTCCCACCCCCATCCCAGTGAGAGGAATGTTGAAAGATTTGTTGTGGCTAGGACCATTTCCTCCAGCTCCCAACAAGCCATTTACTCCAAAATCTCTTTATAAGCAGTCTTGTTTTTATCTCTTCCTCTGATGTCAGTTGCACTGGTCTCTTAGCACTGTGACAGACAGTACTGGACTAAAAACACAATGCAATTTATGATATCCATAAATCACAGAGCTAAACGGTATGATTCAATCTCGTACTTGCAGCTAAGAAGTCAAAGGGGGGTGGTAATGATTTTAAATGTTGGACTGTTTTTGTGTCAAAAATGCATGATTTTGCACAACTTGAGGCCAATGTAAAGGCACTAGTAAAACTGTGTAGACTGTCACCCCACAAGGGCCCAGGGCTCTGTGTCCCTGGGCCTGTGGAGATGGTGTCTTATGAGGCTCCCACAATGTCCCTCTCACATTAGCAATTTTCTCCACTGTTCCCCTTCCAGGTGGGGACCACGTGGAGGAAGCAAGTATTGTGTTGCACAGTAAATGTAGCCTTGGATCAGTTATGGGCCAGCAGGTTATTCTTACTTTGTTCCAGGATAAGTGACATTGCAGGACACTATTCATTAAAACTTTATCTGTTTTGTGATGATCTGCCTCCCCGACTTCTTCATTTTTCTTCTCCTTCCCTGTCATATCAGCAATTAAATGATACTGCAACAGTGATGCTGCCACTAATTAATTTCTCCTCACATCGATGGAGACCTTTGGCTAGCGGGGCAGAATGGAAACCAAAAAGAAGATCCCAAATGCAAGCCTTCCATCTGTCCCTGATGCGCCGGGATTTTCTGCAGTCGTGTTTGCTTTCCGTTGTCCACTGAAAGCTGTGCGTAACTTGACAGCCTGGTGAAAGTAAGTCTTTTCTCCTTGAGTAGATACAGCCTGTAATTTTTTATTTTTATTTTTTTTGAGACAGAGTCTAGCTCTGTCGCCCAGGCTGGAGTGCAGTGGCGCGATCTTTGCTCACCACAACCTCCTCCTCCTGGATTCAAGCAATTCTCCTGCCTCAGCCTCCCGAGTAGCTGGAACTATAGGTGTGCACCCCCCCATGCCCAGCTAATTTTTGTATTTTTAGTGGAGACGTGGTTTCACGATGCTGGCCAGGCTGGTTTCAGTTTCAATCTCCTGACCTCATGATCCACCCGCCTCGGCCTCCCAAAGTCCGGGGATTACAGGCATAAGCCACTGTGCCCAGCACCCCCCCACTTTTTTTTTTTTTTAAATAATGGAATCTCAATTTGGCATCTGTGGGTCAAGCTCTATGCTGTTCCCATTTCTAATCGGTGTGTCTTTTTAGCTGGGTGTTGTCAGCCCATAGGCTTTGAGTGCCTGGCATGAGCACAGAGGCCTTGTATCAGGTGTGTTTTGAGGAAGGGACCAGGATCATGCCTGTAACTTACTTGTTCTCCTACAGGGTTCAGGTACAATCAGCAATATTTATCAAGCAGTTCTGAGCTAGGGATACAAATAGGGATACAAATAGAGGAGTTCAGAGCGTTCCTGCCCTTGGAGGGGAAGTAGACCCTGGTCCTGGAAATTGGTACTTGAAACAAGGTGTCCAATAACTTAGGGTTGGATGGCTGCCACAGGCTATGCCAGCCATGAGGATTCAGAGGAAGACCGAAGAGGTACTTGGTATCTATAACTGAAGTTGGTAGCCAAGAATACAATCTATTCACTCGAGAATGAATATTCGGAGTGTTTCTTCTTCTAAGGCTGAACTATTTGGGAAGGTTTGTATTTTCTTAGGGAATAATAATCAAGTGAATTGAGCATATCTTTTGGCTAAATGGCAGGTAGATATTATCTAATCTCATGGGTAGAGTGGCACGATTTAATTACCAGTTCTGAGGGAAGTATCGCAATGGTTTGTGTCTAATGAGCACATTTCTTCCCCAGATGCAAATGTCTTTCTTTGAATGCACACTTATTAGTTAGTTCTTATTTAGCCTCTTATGGGTAGAAGAGCAAGTCATATTATTCCCATTTTGTAGACGAAGCTGGGTCCACACTAAGTGACCCACTGCCACTAAGCTTCTTAGTAGTGGTACCAAGAGCAAGCTGTCTTAGAAGGAATTTTCTGAACAAGGGAGAAGAAAAATTTGTTTTCCAAAGGCAAGAAAACATAGGACAGCATGATTAATCTGAAACATAAAGTTTGTTTTCCCTTTATTATAGAAATTAATGTGTTTTTTTGGTAGAATATTTAGCAAATTCAAAAATGTTTAAAGAGGAAAATAAGAACCATTCATAATTTCACAACCGAGATCCCTGTCTTATTATAAAGGACTTCATTTATACATACAAATGTGAAAGTATCATATATTCTCTAAAATGGTGTTGTATTGAATATGAAATTTTGTATTCCACCTTTGTTTGTTTGTTTGTTTTTTTTTTGGTGATGGAGTTTCACTCTGTCACCCAGGCTGGAGTACAGTGGTGTGGTGTGATCTCGGCTCACTGCAACCTCTGCCTCCTGGATTCAAGTGACTCTCCTGCCTCAGCCTCCGGAGTAACTGGGACTACAGGCATGTGCCACCATGCCCGGCTAATTTTTTGAATTTTAGTAGAGACGGGGTTTCACCATGTTGTCCAGGACGGTCTCAATCTCCTGACCTCGTGATCTGCCTGCCTCGGCCTTCCAAAGTGCTGGGATTACAGGCATGAGCCACCTCGCCCGGCCTTCCACCCTTCTTTCTTACTATTCTATCATTAAGTATATGAGCAGAAACGTTTAGCATTCCCCTATATTTGACTTACTTGTCCTCCTGAGTGCATAGTAGGATTACGTTTTTCTCACCCACCTTGCAAGTAGGTGGAGCTATGAGACTAGTTCTGGCCAATGGGCTGTCAGCCAAAGCGCGGAGTGTTACTTTTGGGCCGGACATTTAACTGCCTGTGCAGGACTCTGCAGTGCTGTCTATTCTGGCTGAGGCGACTGAGAGGGCTGTCAGGTGTCCACCAGAGAGTTTGGGTCACTGGGTGGTTATACGGAGAGCGCCTCCTCCCATCCCTGCCTGCTTCATTCATTTCAATGTGTAATGTAAACAAGAGACATATTTTTGTCGTACAACACTACTGAGATTTTGAAGTTGTTACTGCAGCATAGCCTAGCCTTTCCCAGTCAATACAAGTATTTTCTTCTTCTTTGAGACAGAGTCTCGCTCTGTCACCCAGGCTGAAGTGCAGTGGCGCAATCTTGGCTCACTGCAACCTGTGCCTCCCAGGTTCAAGTGATTCTCCTGCCTCAGCCTCCCGAATAGCTGGGATTACAGGTGCCCGCCATCACACCTGGCTAATTTTTCTGTTTTTAGTAGAGACAGGGTTTCACCATATTGGCCATGCTGCTCTCGAACTCCTGACCTCAGGTGGTCCACCCCTGTTGGCCTCCCAAAGAGCTGGGATTACAGGCATGAGCCACCACGCACGGCCCTACGAGCATTTTCTTATGTCAGCAATACTCATTTAAAAATCTGATTTTGAATGACCACCATAATTTGTCTGTTTTTTGTTTGTTTGTTTGTTTTTGTTTGTTTGTTTTTTTGAGACAGAGTCTTGCTCTGTCGTTCAGGCTGGAGTGCAGTGGCGTGATCTCAGCTCACTGCAAGCTCTGCCTTCCGGGTTCACACCATTCTCCTGCCTCAGCCTCCCGAGTAGCTGGGACTACAGGCGCCCGGCACCACGCCCGGCTAATTTTTTGTATTTTTAGTAAAGATGGGATTTCACCGTGTTCGCCAGGCTGGTCTTGATCTCCTGACCTCGTGATCCGCCCGCCTCGGCCTCCCAAAATTCTGGAATTACAGGCGTGAGCCACGGCGCCCGGCCCAGAATTTGTCTTTTATGCGTACTCTAAACTTTATTTAGTCATCCCCTATCGTTGGGTATTTATTTACATCACACTTTTAAAATTCTTTTTTAAACAGCACAGCAGTGAAAAATCTCCAGTGCCTGTCTGATGTGTTCTCATGAGAAATTTTTACAAATGGAGTTGTTAGGTCAGAAAATATGAATGTCTTCAAGGCTCTGGAAACGAACTGACAAACTTCTCTGCAGAGACTTCATTCTAGTTTGTACTACCTGTGGCAGCACGTGCCAGTGTGTTTTAATGTACTCTTGTCAAGACCAGGTCTTTGATGTTTAATTTTTTTTGGCTGTTTTAAAGAAAAAATAATTGCCATTTATTTGAATAGTAATGAGGTTGGGCTTTCTTTCAATGCCCTTTGGCCTATTTGTATGTCTTGTGACTGGTACAGATTATGGCCCCACCCACCACGGCTGTTTTGCTTTTTTCTTATTGATTCGTAAGTACTCTAACATCTTAACGTTTAAGATCCTTGTTGTCTTCAATATTTTGATTTTTAACATGTGTTTCAGAGAGCAAGATGGGAGAGATTTGTATGAGATAGATGGTTCTCAGTGAGAGCTAATTTTATCTTTCAGGAGGAGGGGAAGAGAGTAAATGATAAGCAGCTCCTTGGGTGTGTGCCTCAGTTTCCTCTAGGATACTGTCTGAAAAGCCATCCTGCATGGACGATGGAAGGAGGAGCACTTCAAGTGCTCCTCAGTGACACCAAAAGAAAGAAAGTAGGTCATGTAGCAGTGAGTCCCCACTTTCCCATGCCTGGACCCCACTTTAGCTTGATGTGAACCCAGCAAAGAGAAAGGTAGAGGTTTTAACAGACAAAGCTCATGTGCCTTAGTGGAGGATGTGTGATTGGAGGGCACGCTCCTAAAACAGGTCTCTAGGCCAGGCGTGGTGGCTCACGCCTGTAATCCCAGCACTTTGAGAGGCTAAGGTGGGTGGATCAAGAGGTCAGGAGTTCGACACCAGCCTGGGCAATGTGATGAAACTGCATCTCTACTGAAACTACAAAAATTAGCCGGGCATGGTGGTGCACATCTGTAATCCCAGCTACTCAGGAGGCTGAGGCAGGAGAATTGCTTGAACCCAGGAGACAGAGGTTGCAGTGAGCTGAGATTGTGCCACTGTACTCCAGCCTGGGCAACAGAGTGAAACTCTGCCTGAAAAATAAAATATAATATAATATAATATAATATAATATAATAAAAAAAACAGGTCGCTAGGGCTGCAGAGCTTCTGTCTATCAGAGAAGGTGAGCCACATGCTAGGGTAGCAAAGAAAAGGAAAAGCCACTTAGAAGAGGTAGAGATGAGATGCAATGGGGGCTCAGAGCAGGCGGTGACTGCTTCCACCTTGGGGTGTGGGTGGGGAGCAAAGGAGGGTGCTGGGGGACTGGCATTTGGTTCAGTCATGACGGATGGATAGGAATTGGCTATTCTGAGACATCTGATACTAAGTATGGGACATACACTGAAAAAGTGATTCACCATTTATCTGAAATTTAAATTTAACTGGGTATCCTGCATTTGCTCCATCTGGCAACTGTTCTAGAAGTGGATACAGCGTGGGCTCCGGGAGGCTCCATGCTTTGGCCTCTTGCCCCAGGGCTATAGGAGAGCTGGAATGGGGCTGTGAGAGCAGGGATCAGGGAGCAGGGACCCCGGGTGCTAGGTCTAAGGGCTAAATGCTTAGAGATGATATGAGGAATAAACTGGATCACAAATATAAAGTGGTTCAATAAATGGTGGCTATTATTATGAATCTCTTCTGGGTGTGATGAATGGTCAATTTACCTTTAGGATCTGAAAAACAATTGATTGGCCATGGGCTACTCAGAAAAGGATTCAAAAACTTACGTTTTTGTCCACAGATGGACATTTGGATGCACTGTACGTTTATGGATGCCTTTTAGAATTCTTTCCACTCTTGTTAACTAGGGTTTTTTTTTGTTTTTTGGGTTTTTTTCATCATATATTGCATGGCCTATGAGCTTATACTTCAAAATCTGGGCTTCTGGTTCCTTTACTCCATTGTCTGCATTCAATTGTTGTATGATAAAGGGAGGAACAGGTTTCCTCAGCATCCTACATTCAAATTCTGGGTCCCCTGGAGGGCCTCTGCCAGCTTTTGTTTTATGGAGCTCCACACACTTAATCTTTCTTGAATTGTTTCATGGGTGTCTGTAGAGTTTGTATTATTCACTCCAGAAGGGCAGGGACCTGCTTTTGTTCTGCATTCCCCAGCATTCAGGTTTCAGGCTGGTGAGTTGCTGGTGTTTGTCTTTCAATAAACACTTGATTGATTAGGTGAATCACTAGAGGAGCTGGGCTCGCTCCTAGGGAGCCCTGCTCCTGTTAGCAATGCAGGTGCTGTGTGTGGAATTTGTATGATCAGTGTGTGAATTTTGAAATGTACATGAGCCTCACCCCTCATCATGAATTCACTTAATTAACAATTACTGAGCATGTTCTAGGTACCAGGAACTGGGTTAGCCCCTGGGTTAGAAAGATAAACAGATAGTCTCTGCCTTCAAGGAGCTTGAAGTCAAATGTGGAGATAGAAATCCAAATAATTGACAATAACATCATGCTGTGTTGGAAGAATGGAGAAAGACAGGGCTAGGAGAAGTCTGGCCCAAAACACATGGGCATCCCAGGCAGACATAATTTGACATTCTTCAAACTGATATCCCTTAAATGTATGTTCAATATATAATTAATTTTAATGTGGAGAAAAGGATTTTCCATTAAGAAAGCTTATGTTCCTTCTTCTTGATTCAAATAAGGAATTTATGACAGACACTGAATATACACAAGCAGTTTAACCTTTTTTTTTTTCTTTTTTTTTTGAGAAGGAGTCTCACTCTGTCTCCCAGGCTGGAGCGCTGTGGTGTGATCTCTGCTCACTGCAATCTCTGCCTCCGAGGTTCAAGCAATTCTCCTGCCTCAGCCTCCTGAGTAGCTGGATATACAGCCGCCCGCCACCATGGCCAGCTAATTTTTGTATTTTTAGTAGATATGAGGTCTCACAATGTTGGCCAGGCTGGTCTTGAACTCCTGACCTCAAACAATCTGCCCGCCTCAGCCTCCCAAAGTGCTGGGATTACAGGCGTGAGCCACTGTACCCAGCCCAGTTTAACCTTTTGGAAATTGCAATTTTGGAAAGCAGACAACTTTTGGAGAGGCATATTAAAGTGGTTAAGATTTATATGGTAATATGACCCATGCTTTCCTAGTAACTACTGCCCTACCATGAGCTGTTTTGTTTAAGGGTCTTTTCCAAGTTCCAACTATGACTTCAGGCAACTGTCTTGGAAACGGCCTGTGGTGGTTTACAGCAATCTTTCATGTCCAGGGAGAAAATACTTATGATGAGAGAGAGGCCAGTGAGGAAGTAGAATTATTTCATCTTGGAACATTGTTGACTTCAACAGTCATTATTAATTTACATGCCACCTGTTACAGAAAGAGTTGACTATGGGAACCTGAGTTAACTGGCATCATCTGTTTAATTTATGCCATTGATGTTTCAGCATCTCACGTTGGTTGGTTTCCTGGCCAGATGCCCTACTCCTCTGCTCTGTATTCTGGCTCTAGAAGTGGAAGCCTGAAAGTCAGTCTGTGGGGAGGAAGTATTGGAGCTGAAACTTGAAGTCTAAATTGAATTTTTCCTGGAGGGGTGAAGTGGGAGGGAATAGCCTTCTGGTTTAGGGACTAGCACAAGAAAAGTATGGAGGCAGGGAAGACCATGGCAAGTTTGGATACTTCTAAGCCGGCCAGTATTTGCAGATCACCAAGTGTATGATATGGTTACAGAACAGGAGATGAGGCTGGACAAACAGCCCAGAGCCAGAACTCAAGACAGCCAAATATGAGTTTCCCTTCAGCCAAGGATGAAAGTTTTTCCCTTCAGTTTAGGCAACACAGAGTGAGCCAACGATAATTTTTTCTTTTTTGACAAGCACATAAAACTTTTCCCTCAATATTTCACTATGAAAATTTTCCAAAATATAGAAAAATTCAGAAAGAAGGACAGTTAACACTATATACCCACCACCTACATTTTGCTATTAGTGTCTTGCTCTCTTTGTTTCTGCAGCTTCCAAAATGTGGCCTGCAGGCCCTGGAGAGCTTGAGACATTTTCAGCTGATCTTTGAGGTCAAAATAATTTTCATAATAATGCTAAAATGTTACATGTCCTTTTTTTGTCACGTTGCTATTTGGACTGATGGGGCAAAAGTGAGGGTAGGTAAAACTGTGGTACCTCAGCAGGAACCGAGTCAGTGGCACCTACCGTATCAGCAGTCCTGGTATTATTCTTTACTGCCACTCAGTTGTAGGCTAAAAAATACCAATTTCAATTCAGAGTGTCCCTGATGAAGCACTACAAGTTATTATTATTATTATTATTATTATTATTATTATTATTTTTGAGACGGAGTTTCGCTCTTGTTGCCCAGGCTGGAGTGCAATGGCGCAATCTTAGCTCACCGCAACCAACCTCCGCCTCCCAGGTTCAAGCGATTCTCCTGCCTCAGTCTCCTGAGTAGCTGGGATTACAGGCATGCACCACCACACCCGCTAATTTTGTATTTTTAGTAGAGATGGGGTTGAGGCTGGTCTTGAACTCCTGACCTCAGGTGATCCGCCTGCCTCGGCCTCCCAAAGTGCTGGGATTACAGGCATGAGCCACCATGCCCGGCAGAAGCATTACAAGTTATTAATTTATAATCTCAACTCTTGAGTGCATAACTTTTGAATCTTTTGGGTGATGAAATGAGAACAGTGCATAAAGCACTGCTACTCCATATTGAAATACAATGGCTATATCAAGACAGGTCCTTGTGGGACTGCCTGAAATGATAGCTGAACTAGCAGCCTTTTCATGGAACATCAGTTTTCACTCAAAAGAATGACTATGTTCATTTCCTAGGATTGCTGCAACAAAGGGCCACAGCCTTGGTGCCTTAAGATAACAGAAATTTATTCTCTCACAGTTCTGGAGGTCCCGAGTCCAGAATCAAGGTGCTGGGAGGGCCATGCTCCCTCTTGAGGCCCTGGGGGAGAACCTTTCCTTTCCTCTTATGCCTTCTGGAGGCTATGGGCATGCTTTGACAGTCCTTGGCTTGTGGCCGCATCACTTCAGTCTCTGCCTCTGTCTTCACATGGTCTTCTCGTCTTTGTGTCTCTGTGTTTTCTCCTCTTCCATGTGTCTCAAATCTCTTTCTGCCTCTCTTATAAGGGACTTGTCATTGGATTTAGGACCCACCTGGCCAATCCAGGATAAGCCCCTGTTCTCAAGATCCTTAACTTCATCACTTCTTATGCCTTAAAAGGTAACATGCACAGGTCCCAGGGATTGGGAAGTGAATACATCTTTGGGGTATTAGGGGTGATAGTGCATTTTTTTCTGCTTATCACTATGATTGACAGATAAGCTATAGTTATCCAACCTAGGGTATTTGCCAAATATTTTCTTAGAAATGAACAAAGTGAACCTATCACTTAAAGGGAAGCAGTGGACATTTTTGTTGCCCATTAGAAAGTTCCAGCTTTCAAATAAAAAGTGGGATTTTGGAAAACTTGTATTCACCACCATGAACTTGACAGTTTCTCAATATTTGAATACTTTTCTGATGAGAATGTTGCTGATACAAAATGTATGGGATTTTAAAAAAACGTGCATATATATGTCTTCTTTAACAAAATGTGTCAACATTTAGAAGTTCTGCATAACTCAATGAATCGATATTTTACAAATGATCAGTGCTTAATAGTATAAAATCATGAGTAGATAAAAGATCTATTTACAGTGCAAGATAGACCAATGGATTTTAATGTACTAGAGTATGAACAGTTTACTGATAAGGTTTCAGATTTTACACTGAAACTAACTTTCAAGAAACTATCACTTTCATAGTTTTGGTTAGCATAAAAAAGGAATCTTCACAATTATCTGAAAACAGTATTACAATTCTCTTCCCTTTACCCAGCACAGAGGCTGCGCGAGTGAGTTTTCCTCATATACTTCAACCAAAACAACATATCACAAAAGATTGAATGAAGTAGATACAAGAATCCAGCTGTCTTCTATTAAGCCAGACATTAAAGAGATTTGCAAAAATATAAAGTGTTACCACTGTTGTTGCTATTTTATTTTCATTTGGAAGATATGGTTATTCTTTCAAATATGTATTTTTGTTTTGTTTTGTTTTTTGAGAGCGAGCCTCACTCTGTCACCTAGGCTAGAGTGCAGTGACATGATCTCAGCTCACTGCAACCTCTGCCTCCCGGGTTCAAGCGATTCTAGTGCCTCAACCTTCCAAGTAGCTGGGATTACAGGCACCCACCACCATGCCAGGCTAATTTTTATATTTTTAGTAGAGACGGGGTTTCGCCATGTTGGCCAGGCTGGTCTTGAACTCCTGACCTCAAGTGATCCGCCCGCCTTGGCCTCCCAAAGTGCTGGGATTACAGGAGTGAGCCACTGCGCCTGGCCAAAATGTGTGTGTGTGTTTTAAATGATATGTCGTTGGTTTTTTTTTTTTTTTTTTTGCGCAATGTAATAAATATTTTAACTTCATCAGTTTAATTTACATTATGGTAAAACTGACAGATACAATTCACCAAATAAAAGCCCTTTGAGGTCCTCAATAGGTTTTAAGTATGGAAAAGGGTCCCCAAACTGGAAAGGTTGAGAATTGCTATTGAAGCAACTTGGAGTCAAGGCTATGGGACTCTGGATGAACTCTGGAGACTGAGGAGGCGCCGCACATGCGCTACGTGGCAGGAAAGAGGAATGAAGGGCAGAAAGGGCACCGAGCGTGGCAAGGGGCCGTGTAGCGCGACCACGGGATTGTGGTTGGGAAGCAATGGGAAATTGAAGGCCGAGGCTGCGTGGGGTCAGGTTGTGAAGGTGTGTGAATTTGACACGCAGGATTCACCGAGAGGTGTGGGAGAGTACCGATGCTTCTGCGAGGGGGCGCGGGCAGCCGGCGGGGGAGGCTTGGGATCTGGAGTGGAGGCAAAGCCTGTACTGAGGCTATAGCTCTGGTTCAAGCACGAGTAATAAGGATCACGCCTCAGTCAGTGTTGAAGAATTGTGAGACTATGAAAGATTGAATACATGGAACAGGCATTTTGTGGGGAAATAAACTGTACGTGATAAACGGTGATAAAGCGGGTAAGGGAAAGCAATGAGGCTAAGGTAAAGTTGCTGTCATTGCATAGCAGCAACAATACGACATCTAAAGCTGTCTTTCCAACTGTCAGACTAGAAAAAAAAATCTATTCATTCCCCATTCTTCCACCTTCTTTAATTCTAAAGATGAATTGTGTAATGTTCACACTGATTGGCCAAAGTTTTGGTTAGGACCAGAGTCCAACTCTTTGGAATAATCAGCAAAAATTTTCCTAATCAAAGTGGTATTTACACCAAAATTCAGAAGATATGTTCTGATCTAGAGGCATGAAAGAGCCAGGTCTGTTCACTAAGTGAAGAGGGACTTTCTCAGAAAAGAATGCAGACCAAGGGAAAAGAAGAGGGCCCCACTGCTTTCAGAAAAGTGGAGGGCATGGGCTTGGTCTAGGGACATTGTTACCATGGCAGAGTGAACACGGCTGAGGACCACAGACTTTGTACTACTCCATTATTCTCCCATTCTCCACCAATGGCTGTGCCACAGCCTCTTTGGTGACCAATAACTTCTTAGTTATATTCCCTCTTGAAGACTGTACCTTCCTTGAAACTCTTTTTTTTGGTTCCTCTGTCATCACTTTTTCTCGGTTTTCTTGATACTTCTCAGAACAACATTTTTGACTCCCTGCAGGGCTCCTTTTCTCCCTATCCCTCCCTCCCTCCCTCCCTCCCTTCCTTCCTTCCTTCTTCCCTCCCTCCCTCCCTCCCTTCCTTCTTTCTTTGTTTTGACAGGATCCCACTCTGTCACTCAGCCGGGAGTACAGTGGCATGATCATGGCTCACTGCAGCCTCTACCTCCTGGGCTCAATCCATCCTCCCACTTCAGCCTCCTGAGTAGCTAGGACCACAAGGTACATGCCACCATGCCTTGCTAATTTTTTTTTTTTTTTTTTTTTTTTTTTGATGGAGTTTTGCTCTTATTACCCAGGCTGGAGAGCAGTGGCGCCATCTTGGCTCACTGTAACCTCTGCCTCCTGGGTTCAAGCAATTCTCCTGTCTCAGCCTCACAGGTAGCTGGGATTAAGGATGCCTACCACCACACACAGCTAATTTTTTGTATTTTTAGTAGAGACAGGGTTTCATCATGTTGGCCAGGCTTGTCTTGAACTCCTGACTTCAGGTGATCCACCTGCCTCGGCCTCCCAAAGTGCTGGGATTATAGGCATGAGCCACCGCACCTGGCCTTTTTTGCATTTTTTGTCAAAGTTGCCCAGGCTAGTCTTGAACTCCTGTGCTCAAGTGATCCTCCTGTCTCAGCCTCCCAAAGTGTTGGGACTACAGGCAAGAGCCACCATGCCCATTGTTTCTCAACCCCTTAATCTTCTGATTTTTTGGAATTCCATCCTTGGTTTTGTTTCCTATTCACTCTATTCTCTCTTCCTAAGTGATCTTATCCACTGGATGGTTTTAATTACTAGAAGATACATTCTATGTGGGTTGATATTTTATCTTCTTCACAGCTATATTTCCAGCACCCAGAAGAGTACCTAGTGTATTGTGGGTGCTCAGTGAAGAGTTTTTAAGAAGATGAATGAATTGCCATTCATAGGCACAATCTAAATGTAATCCTAATAGAACCTAGTTGCCTTGAGTCCAGCTTAACACAGTGCAAATTAAAAGGAAACATAAATTTGACTACAGAATAAAGTATTTGTGAGTGCAGATGGGTAGAGCCTTTCTGGAAGGCAGTCTGGCAATTGGTAGTTAAAATAAGTATGTGTACACTCTATGACTCAGTACTCACTTTCCTGCTTATAAATTGCAGGGAAAAAAATCTCATATGGGTCTATAAGAGAATATGAATGAAGATGTTCATTCCAGTGTTATTTGTGGAAAAGAGAATTGGAAGCAATTTGAACACCCTTCACTGAGGAATGTCAAATGAAATGTGGCAGATGCATAATAGGGACACCATGAAGTAATTGGAAGCAACTGGAATGAATAGCATGTAAACACAGCAGCATACATCAACCTTGAAAGCACTGTTCTGTGGGATGAGGTAAGAAACAGAATGCTCTGTTTTGTACAATGTCCCTTACGTAAATTAAAAACATGCACAGTTGGCCGGGCGCGGTGGCTCACGCCTGTAATCTCAGCACTTTAGGAGGGCGAGACGGGTGAATTGCTTAAGGTCAAGAGTTTGAGAACAGCTTGGCCAACATGGTGAAACCTCATCTCTACTAAAAATAGAAGAATTAGCCGGGTGTGATGACGCATGCTTGTAATGCCAGATACTCGGGAGGCTGAGGCGGGAGAATTGCTTGAATCTGGGAGGCGAAGGTTGCAGTGAGCCTACATCGCACCACTGCACTTCAGCCTGGGTGACAGAGCCAAACTCCCTCTCAAGGCCAGCCTGGCCAACATGGTGAAACCCCATCTCTACTAAAAAAAAACAACAACAAAAACAAACAAACATTAGCTGGGCATGGTGGCAGGCGCCTGTAGTCCCAGCTACTCAGGAGGCTGAGGCAGGAGAATCTCTTGAACTTGGGAAGCGGAGGTTGCAATAAGCCGAGATCGCACCATTGCACTCCAGCCTGAGCAACAAGAACAAAACTCCATCTCAAAAACAAACAAACAAACAAACAAACAAAAACACAGAGCTGCAGAAAATATTCTAGGTCATGGTTTGAGTGCTGGTTACATAGGTGTATACATACCTATGTAAATTCAACAAGCTGCATACTTAAGGTTATTTTGATTTACTGTATCCATGTTATACCTGAATAAAAAATTTAAAAATGCACATGAAATAAGATACATTATATAAGAAAAATCAACAAAATAGAAGGTTACACATCAAACACATTAGAAAATGGCTTGTAGTGGGGAGGATGGAGATAAAAGGGAATGGATGAATACATAAGTTAAAGAATTTCTTTTTAAAAATAAAAAATGGGGTTTTGCATGAACCAACATGAGAATGTGCCCTGGACTGAGAAGTCTGAGGTCTCTTCCATGTATTTCATCTATTTGTCTACGAGTCTTTCTATGGAATTATCTACACATCTATGTTGATGGCTCCCCAAACCATCCACAGCCCTACTCTCTTCTTTCAAGTCCAGTTCTACATCTGCAGTTGCCTATGAGGCACCCTGAACTGGAAGCTTTTGATTTGTATCTTAAACACTAAAAACAGAACAAAACAAAACAAACAAAACCCCAAACCAAAAACACAACGTTGACTTCCTTGAGAGATGGTCTTTGCCAGCATATTGAAATCCTAGTGACTGCAAGAATCTAGGCATCTCGGCCGGGCGCGGTGGCTCAAGCCTGTAATCCCAGCACTTTGGGAGGCCGAGACGGGCGGATCACGAGGTCAGGAGATCAAGACCATCCTGGCTAACACGGTGAAACCCCGTCTCTATTAAGAAATACGAAAAACTAGCCGGGCGAGGTGGCGGGCGCCTGTAGTCCTTAGGGGCTGGGAGGCCGAGGTCGAGAATATGAATGGGCGGAGCTGCAGTGAGCTGAGATCTCGCCACTGCACTCCAGCCTGGTGAGGTGAGCGAGACTCCTGCTCAAAAAAAAAAAAAAAAAAAAAAAAAGCACCCAGGCATCTCTCCATATGCTCTAGGTTGGAGCAAATTTTAGACCAGCAGCACTGGCATCACCTGAAAGTTTATCAGTAATGCAACATCTTAGGCCTCACCCCAGACTTACTGAATCACAACTCTTTTTTTTTGTTTGTTTGTTTTTTTTCTTTTTGAGACGGAGTCTCTCTCTGTCGCCTAGGCTGGAGTGCAGTGGCGTGATCTCTGCTTACTGCAAGCTCCGCCTCCCGGGTTCATGCCATTCTCCTGCCTCAGCCTCCCAAGTAGCTGGGACTACAGGCACTCACCACCACGCCCAGCTAATTTTTTGTATTTTTTAGTAGAGACAGGGTTTCACTGTGTTAGCCAGGATGGTCTTGATCTTCTGACCTTGTGATCCACCTGCCTCGGCCTCCCAAAGTGCTGAGATTACAGGTGTGAGCCACCACGCCTGGCCCACAACTCTCTTTTTAACAAGACCATAGGTGATTTGTTGTACACGAAAGCTTGAGAAACACTGCCCTGTTTCTTGTACTTTGTTAACCGAATGCAGACTACTGTGTAGAAAGAAGTGGGGACCCCTTCTGGCAATACCTAAGTGGGGTTAAAGACATGCTCTATTCAGGCTTTGTACACCAGGATCTGTTAGATGAAGAGCGAGCATCCAGAGTTCTAGCCTCTTCTTGGGTGAGTGTCCTTGGAGAGGCCACTCCTCATTATGCATTTCAATAGCACTCTATATTAACAAAGCACTTCTCCATCAATTTATTAGTGATTCTCTCTCAAATTCTCTGCATCATCTTTCCAAGCAATAAATCCTGGTGTATTTTCTTTGTAACCCATAAGTGGTTGATAAATTGTAAACAAATGGGTTGAAAAGGTAACATAGCAGAAAAGTATTTCAATTTTCCTTCATCCATCCTCCATGCATCACTTAGGGAGAAACCAAGTGTTCAGAGACTCCATCCTGTATTTAGAATATCATTCTAAATGGAGAGAAGGAGGGAAGAACTTTATATTACATTAGAGAAACCATTAGTTTAATAACTTTAGATAGGTTTGAAGAAGTGGTCTGTCAATTCAATGGCATTAGCTAAACTGGAGTCCAACGTCAAAAAAAATTAAGCTAATGCTTTCCACTTTCTGACTGTATGTATACCATTACTGAGCTACTGTGTTGGCACAGGGATTAATTATATTCTATGTTAGTTTATAGGCTGCCTCAGTTTGAGTTGGGCATAAAATAAAACAATGAATATGTACTCCTATTTTTCTCCAGTACAAATTGAGTCTTGAAACGGCTTTCTCCTTGCCCAGAGTAAGGGCAACGGGTGGCTATAAAATTCTCTCTATCTGCATACATTTGTCTCCGGAAATCTCTTTAAGCTCTCTACTTTTCTCTGTCTTGCTTCTCTGCAGTTCTCTGCCAGACACCTTTAGCTTAACGTTTGAGACCTCCCTTTCTAGTGTCTTCTTTTATCAGAGACATGGGCTTCGCTTCCCTGTTACTTCATATCCACAGCCTCAATCAAGCCTCATAGAAACCATGCTTCTCATTTCCCTCTCCAGCTCCAGAGTAGCAGCCCTGGCAGGCAGCCTGAGCAGCCTGGGGTCCGCTCTCTCCTAGCAGGGGTCGGATACCCCCAGTCATGCCAGTCATTGCCACACTTTTTAGGATAACCCAAGATAAAAAGCAGAATCTGCAGACCTGTGATTTCATGTCAACCTGTCAGTTTCTGAGACGGTGACACTCTCATAATCAATGTTTGACTCCTACAATAAAAAGATTTCCATCAAGACAAAATAAAGAAGCGGCAAACACTGGCCCACTGAGAAAGTTACCTGTTTATATCATTTTTAAAAAAATTGACTTGATTCAGGTGCAAAAACGAGTTTCAGTAGCCAAATAAAACCAACGTGAGTGGTTTGATGAGGAAAAAACAAAAGGAGACAGAGAGTGGATTGGAAAAAGACAGTCTTCTGATGGGCAACATCAAAGAACCCGCTGACCCCATCAGAATTTCACGAGTGCCGTGCCAGCCCTCGGTAGGGAAAAGCAATTATTTTAAGAAAATCTATTTGAGGGTAACGCTGTCATTATCCTTTTAATGGTACTGCTCTAACAATCCAGTTACAGTAGGCTTTAAAAAATAAGAAATGCTCTTTTTGCCAATACAATTAAGGCATTTTGGAGAGGCAGATGGTATTAGTTCAGCTTATAGAGGCTTTTCTTGCCATGTCTAGAAAAGAACATTTTTGCAAGTGCAGTATGGTGCAGTAGCCAAGTCCAATATAGGCATGCACAGCCAACGATTGTAGTGGTCTACCAAGAAAAAAAAAATAAAAGAAACGTCAATGCAAATGGAGCTTCTTCTAGGCTTCAGACAAATCTGTTTTCCATCAGTGGAGAATAAAGTGGAAAACTGCTGTGCTTTCCAAATAATAAGAGATAACTTTTGGAAAACTAACAAGAAGTTTCCCTGCAGGTAATAAATCAGTTGCCCTGAAACTGGGTTACTTCTCTTTCTCTGCCTAGGGCAAGTACTTTTGTCTGACATTAGGTGATTCAAAAGGGGTTTAAGTTTAGCTAATTAAAGGAACTTGGAGAGGGAGCTGGAGAAGCAGGAGTAGACAATTGAAAAGGTTAAAGGTTTGGTCCACATCCATTAATCACCTGAAATCCAAAATGAACCCATAGAATACTACTCTTGAAACTATGTGAGGTCCTGAAGGCATGTGTTTCTTTGGAAGCTTTGCTATACATCTGCTATTAATAGGCCAGAACAATTAGAAATAGTCTCCCTCCAGCAACATGCAAATAACTCCCTTTTTCGATTAACTAGGACAGAAAGAAGCAAAAGTAGAAAAGTGAGAGGAATTGAAAACTACATTGCCCTAAAATTTTGTACTCACACATCAATCCCAATTTGGTGGTAAAAGTAGAGATCGGTTTTGTTTTATCCAGATAACCACATTGACACACAAAGGAAATCTACTGATAAGGAATGATACTTTTGAAGTGGTAGGGCTGGAATTTTCATACAACTGTGTTGAAAATCAAAACCCTTCTCCTTACTGTAAAATGCTTTGTGAAGGGCATGGTGGGGGATCTTTATTAACTAACTCTGTGGATGATGTTGAGCTACTCACTCTTTTTTGGCTTTAGATTCTTCAACCGTAAGATGTAAAGATGTAGTAAGTCATCTCTGTCATGTTCAAGCTCTTACTTTCTATATGACCTTCTGTGCAGTCAGTACATGACCCATATGTTTATAGAAGTGCATGTCTAACCAGGGAGATCACACATCCACACAATGAAAACTGTCAACACAAGACAATGCATTTTAGGTGTCAACTTATTAGTATGGGCATTCATTTATGTATAATCCAGGTGCTCCACTCTGAAAGCAAGTTCTCCCATGACCCTGCATCCTCCTGTAACATGTACACCATACCTCTCTCCTTCCTCTCATGGCCAGATTTCTAGAACCATTAGTTTTCATGTGCTGTCTCCATGACCTCATCTGTCATTCAGTCCTCAACCCACTGAAATTTAGATTCCATTTTCCCAGCTCTAGGAAAACTGTTTTCCGCCAAGGTCCACCATCCACCTCCAAGTTGCCAAATCCTATAGACTCCTTTCAGTACCACCCCTCTCTTGCCTTCTCAGCATTTTGTACTGTTGACAAGTTCCTCTTCTTGAAACTGTTTCCTTCCTTTATTTCCAAGACCCCATTCTTCCCTGATTCTCCTCCTTCCTCACCAACTGCTTTTTCTCAAGTTTCTTTTATCGGTGCCTCTTCCCTACCTGCCCTTTAAATCCAGGCACTGCTTTAAGCTGTTTTTGGCCCTGATCACAAACTCTCCCTCTTTAGACAAAAACTTTTTATGCCCCGTAAATGCTGCTGAATCTCCAATGTGTATCTCTATTTGAGAACTCTCTATCCTATAGTTTATATCTGGATGTCTCATGAGTACCTCACAATTGTATCCAAAATTCATCTTACACCCTCCCCCCTATATGTTTCACTGTCCTAAAGTCAATTCCTAACTAAATGTACAGCCTCACATTTTACCTGTTGTTCAAGGTAGAAATTTGGGAGTTACTGTGAATTCCTCTCCCTCCCTCATCCTGCCCCTGCCATGTCTAATCAGTTATCAAGAGCTGTCAGTTCTCCTATCTATCTGTCCCTTTCTCTCTCTCTGCTCCATCCCCGCCCTGGTGCAGGCCCTCATCTTCTGTCTCTGAACCCTTTGCAACGGCCCCCTACCTGTTCCCAGCCTCTAAGCCTTTCTCATGCCTGTCATCTTCCCTACTGGCATTAGTGGGTTCTTTCCCACATCTGAATTTGATCATGTCGCTCCCCGCTCAAATTCTTTGTTGTATTGAATTCTGTTGATGCTATGCATGCTGATAGGTTCAGACGCAAGTCTGCAATTTATTTTGAAATCCACCAAGAAAATAAGATGGATTGATGGATGGATCAAGGAGGTGATAAACAGAAAGATGTGTGATAAGCTAGAGTACTCCCTCATCACTCCTAAGACAGGTACCGGTCAAAGGAACTTCTCTGCCGATATTTTGGCATAAACACATGGAGAATGTCACTTCTATTTAGCCTTTTGTTGGAGCTCAAAATAATGACAAAGAATATGAGAGAGTGAATCAGGATATAGGAACTAACATAGCTATACCTTCAATGATAGACGTTTTGAAAAATAATGGATTGAAATGGACTTTCCTGAGGCATTAGTAGTTCACCTACATGCCTGAAAGGAGGTCTCCCCTCTCTATTTTTCTTCATATATGGGATTAAAACAGAAGTAACCTTGAGGCAATTTCCATTTGGGTAGAGAGTAAAGTGATAGATTATTTTGTCAATAGTAAGCTGTTAACATTTCTTTACAAAGGAAAAAAAAAATTGTCCAAGCACAGTGGCTCATGCCTGTAATCTTAGCACTTTGCTAATGCGGGCAGCAATCTGCTAATGTGGGCAGATCACTTGAGGTCAGGAGTTCGAGACCAGCCTGGCCAACATGGTGAAAGCCCATCTCTACTAAAAATACAAAAATTAGCTGGGCATGCCTGTAGTCCCAGCTACTCGGGAGGCTGAGGCAGGATAATTGCTTGAACCAAGGAGGTGGAGGTTGCAGTGAGCTGAGATCGTGCTACTGCACTGCAGCCTGGGCGACAGAGTGAAACTCCATCTAAAAAAAAAAAAATTAGCTGGTCATGGTGGCACATGCTTGCAGTCCTAGCTACTTGGGAGGCTGAGATGGGACGATTGCTTGAGCCCAGGAATTCGAGGCTGCAGTGAGCTATGATTATACCACTGCACTGCAGCCTAGGTGGCAGAGAGAGATCCTGTCTCAAAACAAAGCAAAACAAAACAAAACAAAAATAACTGAGTTCAGTAGATGTTTAGAAGGAATTCACAGGAGCTGTACTAAGAAACACTGCCTGGGTTTCAAGCTTTGGAATTAGCTGTGAAACCATTTCATAATAAGGCCTTTTTGTGACCTCAATAGATAAACACCTTTGGATGGTGTCTATGACACTCTTTTATACAAAACTTACCCTTTAAAGAATAGTAATATAGGGAGGGCCCAGCATAAAGTTAAGAACTTTTTTTTTTTTTTTTTTTTTTGGCAAATAATGCAATGCTAGAGTTATTATAATATCTAAAAATAAGAAAGGATTTATTCCACATTGTACACTTCAGTTGTAATCTGGAACTATTTTGTCACAAGAAATCGGAACCAAGCATATCCTAGTTCCAAGCATAATTTGGCATTATTTTATTACGTGTGGTTCCAATTTCTCGGAGTGAAATAAGTCCAATTTGTTTCCCATGAATCCAGTGCCGAGTAATCTTTCCAAAGGGGTTTGGCATCAGGGAGCATGCCGAGGCACATACACGGTTAGGGATATTGCAAGAGGGAGAAGGGTCATTATTACTGAGTTGATCATTATGAACACGAAGTGGACTTGCAAGTCAGTTTTTCATCACAACTTGACTTTAGGTACCTTTTTAACTGTGTGAAAACTTTTTCTTTAGGTGTCCACAACACATAAAGCAAAACCAAAAATAAGACAACCTTTTCCCCCCATTTTTGAGGTCAGCATGAAATATGTACTGTAGGAACATTTGGGAAAAATACTCTTAAGCAAGTCTTCTTATGAAGATGTAGACAAAGATGTATTTTTACCAAATGTCAAAATTATGTTGTCAAGTGTGATATGCAATGCCACAAAAATGAGTCTATTGCATAGATTTCCATGGTAGCAGTTCTCTGTGGGAAGGAGTATATTTGGTAAGGGAAATGGTTCACAATCAAAGTATTATTGCTTTGGGAGCAAAGGAGGATGCTTGCCATTCAGAATGTTATAGCAGCAAAACATACTGATAAATTTTTATTTATATACTGCATTGTGAATAGCAAGTGTCAACCATAGTTTGCATTCTATTATCAACTTCAGCCTTAGACTCATGAAACTGAAAGGAAACTTATGAGTTTGGCAGGACCAAAATAAAACCAAGAATTCATAGATCTTCTGGAGAATTAACTCCACCAACAGTGTGTGAGGTTTAGTTATGAGATGAACTACCAACAATGAAAACTATTCTACTCTAGTTAAAACAGCCTGTCTTTAACATTGGGCATCTTTTACCATCTACCTAAATTAGAGGAATCCAAATCCCCACACCAACTTCCAGTCATCACATCGATTGGCTACCATAACTTTATACAAAAAGCCTGGATTTTGATTTGAACATTGCTGAGAGCTGGGTTTACATTCCAGCTGTCCCATTTACTGTGTGGATGGTGAGTGATGGACTAATTACTTGATCTTTGGAAGCCTCAGTTTTTTCATCTTAGAAGGTATATAAGTTACCTTTTAAATGTTAGTATGAAAGTTTCATGAGATATTGCTTAGCAGATTCTCCATAAATAGCTGTTGTTGCTATGATGATAGTAAATTGACTTTTCCTCTTAGGGTGATGGTGGAAGTTTCCCCCAAATGACTTGGGAGTGAATATGGATTTTGGGGGCAGGATTTTGTCATGAAGACCAAAGACTTTTGGATGGTCCATTGACGTCACTGCAGGGCAGCTGCTCTTAGGAGTTGTTCCTGGAGACCTGTTTTGGGTGCCCTCTTTCTCTCCTGATTCCTCCCACCGGTAACTCTTGCTAGGCTGCACTACAGAACCAGGAAAGGAAATTGTAGCTACAAATACAAAGGGAACCCCATTTAGAATTAGAACCCCATTTACAAATTAGAAACCCCATTTAGGGAGGAGACCAGGGCTACTATTTAAAATATTAAAATAATCCTATATGGGGTGGCGAATAGCAGCTGCATCAAATCCCCTGAGTGAGCCCTCCCTCTCTTTCCTACTCCCTCATTGTGACAGTTAGTCTTATGTGTCAGTCAAGCTAGGCTATCGTATCCAGTTATTCAGTCAAGACTCATCTAGGTGTTGCTGTGAAGGTGTTTTGTAGATGTGGTTAGTATCTCCTACCAGTTGACTATGTAAAGGAGATTACCCTTGATAATGCTGGTGGGTTTCATGCAATTGTTGAAGGCATTAAGGGCAAAAAGTGAGGTTTCCCAGAGAAGAAGGAATTCTGCCTCAAGACTGCAGCAAATCTTGCATGAGTTTCTAGCCTGCTGGCCTGCCCTACAGATTTTGGACTAGCTAGTCTGTATACTAGCATGAGCCAGCTCCTTAAAATCTCAATCTCTAGCCAGGCATGGTGGCTCACACCTGTAATCCCAGCACTTTGGGAGGCCGAGGTGGGAGAATCACTTGAGGCCAGGAGTGTAAGACCAGCCTGGCCAACATGGCAAGAGCCTGTGTCTACAAAAAGAATGAAAAGAATTAACCAAGCGTGGGAGTACACACCTGTAGTTTCAGCTACTTGGGAGGCTGAGGTGGGAGGATGGCTTGAGTTCAGGAGATCGAGGCTGCAGTGAGCTATGATTGCGCCACTGCACTCCAGCCTGGGTGACACAGTGAGACCCTGTCTCAAAAAAAAAAAAAAAAAAAAAAAAATCAAAATCTCTCTCTGTCTCTCTCTGTATATATGTATATATCCTACTGGCTCTGTTTTTCCGGAGAACCTGCCTCTCTGCCCACCCCTTGCTGCTCAGGCTGCCCTGCCCTTTATTGGAAATCTTCCCATGTTCCAGAAGTGAAAGAGTTAAAACCTGGCCCTATAGGAATCCAGCCAGGGGCCTATTCTCCAGATCCATTGGTCAGCATTCCCAGGAAGAAATAGAGAGGACAGAGCTTCTGGAAACGTGGACTCCCCTTAAGCTTTTCTTGGTGTCTTTCTATCATCTCAGTCTTGGTGTTCTTTTCCTTTTTATGTCAAGAAGGTTTCAATTTTTTGCAAAAGAAATTGTGCCGCTGATAAACATTAGTTATGGAAAGGTTTTCTTTCAAACCCAAGGGAAGGAACAAGATAATTTCCCCTGGTTCAGGAAAGTCAGAGTAGAATAAAGCTTCTTGAAATATGAGCTTGATAAAAATAATATTGTCAGTATGAAATAAAAATGAGGACTTGGAGACAGTTTCATTCAAGCTCACTTGATCATATATAATAAAGCCATGAGAAATCGAGTGGGGGAGGAGGGATTTTTAATACGCTCAAGTGAATCAAATGGAGCTCTTAGCTTCTGAGTTTGGCTTTCTCTGGCAATTTGAATGTGGGAATTGTCGCTTGAGCAGAGACTGTTTTGTTGATCTCAGGGGTCAGAGTGAACAAAGAGTCTCTGCTGAGGCTCCCACTTGGAAATATTTCTCTGAGTTCAGGTGAATCTTGCTCTCTCTCACTTCACAAACAAAAAACCTTTACTAACGTGTATTAGTAGAGTCTGTGCTTAGAACACAGAACATTTACACAGATAAAATCTAGGGGAGCTGGAATGCCCTACTTTGCTAGTTTAGGGATGAAAAGAAGGTCACATTTTTTGGTAATGTTCAAACCACAATCACTCTGAGAGCCCCATGGTGTCCAAATGGGATGAAATTCAATCTGTCTTGAAGGTTTCCTCTATAGTTTCGGGATATCCCTGATGAGTGCTAAGTTGTTCCCCACACTCATCCTGGTGGGATCCTGTCACTTACACCTGACACAGGAACCAGCTCTGTTACTGCCACGCTGTTGATCTCTCTTTCCCTCTATCATGGAATTTTCCAGGTCATACACTCACCTGGGTTTTTTTCACTCCAGCAGTGGGTTCTGTCAGGGCTGACGGTCCCTGAACCCAGCTTCAGTTCCCTGGCCAGCTTCCAGCAGACTTCCACATTTCCTTTCCCCGCTTTTCTGTGTATCCATGGAGAACTCCCCACGCCCCTTCACTGGACTCCATGATGGTCCTGCTGCCCTCCAAGCCCACTCACTCTCTGGGACCCAACATGGCTGACAATGGGAACACTGATTTCCTTAAGGAGAAAGTGCCATCTTTACCTACAAGGTGAGTCTGGGCTCGAGATCAACCAAGACCATATCAGTGATGCTGGCATTTGGATCCACAAGCAACTCACAGTCTGCCTGATATGGTTTGGCTGTGTCCCCACCCAAATCTCATCTCGAATTGTAGCTCCCACAGTTCCCACATGTCGTGGGAGGCACCCGGTGGGAGGTAATTAGGTCATGGGGGGGGGGTCTTTCCCGTGCTGCTGTTCTCATGATAGAGAACAAGTCTCACAAGGTCTGATGGATTTATAAAGAGGCGTTTCCCTGCACATGTTCTCTTCTTGTTCACTGGCATGTAAGAAGTCCCTTTGCTCTTCCTTGGTCTTCTGCCATGATTGTGAGGTCCCCCAGCCATGTGGAAATGGGACTCATTAAACCTCTTTTTCTTTATAAATTACCCTCTAGCAATGTGAAAATGGGCTAATACACCGACCCTCCCCAGAGCCTAAAGGAAGAAACTGCCTGATCCGTCTTTGTCCCCCCCTGCAGGCTTAGACAGTGCCTGGCACACAACACATTTGCCTGTCTCCTCCTCCCTTCTCCTACTGCAGGGCCCACCCAGCTCAGGGTCTCCTCAGCTCTTGCCAGTGCTCTTACCATGGCCCCCAAATCTACCCCCCACTGATCCTTCTTAATGGCTCCCGTATTTTAAGAGTGAAGACAGAGCCTCTTGCGTGGCCCCTGCGGTCTTCTCATCCAATTCCTATCGTTCTTTTCAGCTTTACCCTAAGAATGACAACCCTAAACTGCTTGCCTTCCCCAGTATACATCATGTTTTTGGTCATGTAACCTGAAACACCTACCATGATGCTAATTTTTATTAAGAGGTAGGGGGGCTTACCCTAACTCCTGCCCCTTTGGTGTGTGATTTTCCTACCTATGAAAGAAATGGAAGACACTTTCCCTACCCTGGAGGCTCAAAATGTGTACATTTTTATGCAGGTGGAAAGACAATTGAATAAAGAGGAAGAAGGCGTGATGGCTACTGGGTCTATGCTTGAAATTTCCACAGTAGTCCTAGTGGGTATGTTCTTTAGGGGAAGAAAGGGCTGACCAGTATGCTGCTTGGAATACAACCCCCCTTGAGTCTGTAGTTTATTACTTTGAATCCTGACGTCTGGTCAGAATAACTCATTTCCTCCTCTCTCAATTGTGAGTATTACCTGAACACTGCAAGTTCTTTTCTTTAGAGAGGAAAAGGAGAAGCTGCTGGCTGATTCTTCTTCCATTATTTCGGGTTTCTTCACCAGGTGGATTTGATGAGAAATCAACTGGTGGACAGTTAGTTATAATTTTAGACATCTTGGCATTAGGAACAAAGCATTTGGGAGATAGATGAGATCGTGGCTATTTGTACCGTTTCTGGTTCCCAATGGTCTTATGAGTCTCTATTTTCTAGCAGCAGGAAACTTCGATACCTTAAGAGATAAGTGCTTTGTCTCCTTATTTCAATTTCTTTTCTGTCCTAATTCCCCAGTGCTAGCAGTCTCATGGTCCCAGTTCAGTGGACAATATTGCTGAATGGCTTGTCCATTACCATGCTCTCTTTTCTTCTTATTTTATTTTATTTTATATTATTTTATTTTTTTTGAGACGAAGTTTCACTCTTGTTGCCCAGGATGGAATGCAATGGCGCAATCTCAGCTCACTGCAACCTCTGCCTCCCAGGTTCAAGTGATTCTCCTGCCTCAGCCTCCCTAGTAGCTGGGATTACAGGTACCCACCACCATGCTCAGCTAACTTTTGTATTTTTACTAGAGACAAGGTTTCACCATGTTGACCAGGCTGGTCTTGAACTCCTGACCTCAGGTGATCCTCCTGCCTCAGCTTCCCAAAGTGCTGGGATTACAGGCGTGAGCCACTGCACCCAGCCTCTTTCCTTCTTAGCTTAAAGTTTTGGGACATGTGCATTTTTTTTTTTCCCTCCTGAATTATCCCCCTCTCCTCCACATTTTTGTTTTGTTTTATCTTCATCTATGGTTAGTTACCAGAATTAGAAATTTGTTCTGTCTTTTCATTCCTTTACCTATGGACAACTTTATGGAGCTTTGATTATGCTGTGTGGTAGGTATAAAGAAAAAATAAGACAAAGTTCTGACTCTTGAATCAAACAGTAGTAAAAAAAAAAATCAAGCAAATGAGATGGGAATATGAACGAAGTTCACAAAGTGGGGAGCAACTCTTTATATCTGGGGCATAAGAGACAGAAAATGGGTCTCTTTCTTATTTAGGAGAGCCTTCCCAGAGGAGGCAACTTTTAGCCTAAGTTTTCTGAATCAGGATCATCCTGACAGAGACACCCCCGCCCACTTCCCAAGTAAGATTCTAGAAGCATCTGTGCCTATCTGGAAGCATCCATGCCAAGCAGTTATTGGCACTGCCTGGGTGAGTTATTCACACTGTTTCTGACTCTGAAGGTGGCAATATTAAGAAGGAGAAGCTCAAACACAGCTGTCATTGAGGTCTTTGTCACACTGGGGCCTCGGGCAGGGAGAGCAAACGGTTCAGCTTCAAGCATATAGATCCTCGGGGCCTCATGGCCTGGCCTCTCCCCAGGACTGCTGTGGCCTCTTCTGGATTGGCTCCAGCACATGCACGTGGATGGGTCCCCTCTCCTGTCCTCGGCTCTTGGAATCCATAGGTCTTTGTGCTTCTCTGATGCGGAGACCCAATGCCTGTCCATTTGGCTTAAGGGTTGGTCAGGAAACACTTGTGTGGAGCCATTCCATTCCTGCCCCTTTGGCTTGTGATTTTCCTACCTAGGAAGACCTATAAAATGCAACCAATGCCTCGTTAATTTTAAATGAATCTCCCCATGTACCCACTCATCTCTGACGGCCACAATTAACCTCTATGCCACACTCCTTTCCTTTTGTATGTGGCTGGCTGATTCCTTGCCCATTTGCTCTCTCTTAACTTGCACCCCAGAGTGTTGCAGGCAGTTCAGTAAAACTCCAGGAGGGACTCTCAAGTTTACAGCCCCTCCTTCTTCTGCAGCTCCTTGGACCCCCTCCCCCGTCATTCTGCATCTACAACTTCCAGACCATCTAATAATGCTTTAAACATGTTGAGTAATCAGACTTCCCGAGGCAGTCACTTTGACCTTGCAATTTCCTCCCCTACCTTCCTCCTTTGACTTTCAGACTCTGCTCCATGATGTGTGTGGCTTGTGGATGAGGGAATGGGCTTCATCAACTATGCATTTCCCACAGCTAGAAGGAGGAAATTCAAGAACTGGTGTTTTCTTCATGGCTTCAAACCACTGTTTTGCTTGCTACTGGGGCCATGGGATTCCTTTGTCCTGCACAAGTCCTGGGTCTAGCTTCCTTTATATTTATTGAGTGGGGAAAGCCTAAAAATGCCACAAATGGCTGAACACTTCCTGTGGCCTAGAGGGTGTGCTTTTTTCGGATCGACTCTGTCTATCTTGTATTCATTTGCACTTTGCTCTTTGAAGGATTCAGACCTTCTTCTGTGTCCATTCAACCCATGCCTGTGGACTCCCGAGGGAAGATCCCATTGCCCCAATGTTATTTTCTGCACCTCCCACAACCTCCCTGGCTTAGCCTGTAGTACAGGCTTTGGGGAAAGAGAAATCGCTGCAGACAACTCACAGGTGTGATTTACATCTTGGATTACGAGAGGATCCACCTAGGACCTGATGAGGCGGGAGAAGGCCATGGTGGACTTACTTCCACAGATGGGAAGAGATGTAGCGATTGTGGAAACGCAATAAGATGTCTAGAGAGGAGAGGCCATTTGAGTGCAGAAAGCTCAGCCTCTTGTTGCGGAACCTGAGTGGTGTCCCAGTGCCCTGAGAGGCTTAGCAGTTGCTGCAATGATGATGAAACCTTGCTCCTTCACTCGCTGTGTTCTGGAAAGGAGCAGTGGATGAGAGACTTTTCCCCAGCACCTGGTGGCAGGAAATGAGTTTCACATCTATTCTTAACTTACAAGAACATAGTCTATGGTGCATTGCAAGCTCAGATTATCATTTCAAACTAGCTAACGAGGTCTTTGTGTCTGTCTGCCTGAGTTCCTTCCATCCTGCTCTTTCTCCTTTCTTCCTGCTCTTTCTTGCTTTTTCTTTCTCTTCTTTCCTCCCTCTGTCTTTATTCCAAACACACCTCTGTTTTTCCCCATACTTGGATTCTTTTCCACTCTCTCTGTCCTAACCGCTTGATCCTGTCTAGAACAGGCACGGGAGGACATTCTGGAGTCAATGGCGGCAAAGTGAATGGTGGGCTCCCTGAATTTCTCTTTGCTGGCTTTTCAAACAATTTTCTGGCTCTCGTTCTGCATTGCTTTTGGTGGGTCAAAGCAATGATGATCAGGGTTGAAGGATTTAGCAAATAAAAACATAGAATGCTCAGTTATGTTTGAATTTCAGATGAACAGCAAATAAAATTTCTAATAAAAGGTTGCATATGCAATTTTTGGGACATACTTATACTAGAATAATTATTCCTTGCTCACTAGAAATTCAGAGGTCACTGGGCACCCTGTCCTGTGCCTGACAACCCTCTCCATGATCCGAGGCTCTGGCTGGGGTGCTGATGGGCTGAGAGTTGCTGTCACCCTCCTTTTCTCCTGTTTAATCAGATCTTCTTGACACGGGACCATCTATTTCTTTTGCATAGTTTATTTTCTTCTCATTCTAAGCCTCAGCACAGCCAACATAGCCAACTGCTCCTTAGCTCTGTTTACTGCAGAATCACGTGTCTGAGTTCAGGGCAATTAACTCTGGTATCACAGCATAGGAGGGGGCCCACACCCACCTCCCTGGCATTGAACACCAACTTAGTGGTGGTCTGGTGCCAGGCACCACATGTTATATTCACAGCAGGTCCTCGATATAATTATTTCAACCCCGTGGAACAGATAAGGCTCAGGGTTTAAGTTTCTCTCTCAAAGACAGACTGTGTTTGAACCCTAGGTTTCATTTTGTTCCAGATCCCTTCCTTTTCCTCCTCTCTGGGTATACCCATTCGTGCCTCCTAAAGACAACTCAGGGCAGAAAATTGTAATCCATACCCATTTCTCCCTTAATACAGGACCATTTCCCAATAGTCACAAAATGGACTAATTCCCAATGCCCTGGAGGGAATTTGCAAAGGCCAAATCTATCTGGAGATCATGTCTGTCTTAGGAGGAAATGGAATACTGTGCTTCTGCACTGGGGGCACCTGCTTTGACTGGAAATATTAAGATACATACGTAAGAAGCTCTTCAGGTTTGGGGGAAAGCCCAGCGGGTTCTTGACCCAGTACCTTCTGGAAATACGCTGCCTTGGGCTAGGATTCTAGGAAAGAAGGCTTCCTGCTGGCAGGCAGTTTCTTCCTAGGCGGTTCCTCTGATGCTCTGGTCCCTAGGCTCAGTTCTCCTTTCTTTGGACTCCTTTACTTTCTCCTGCCCTTGTCATCTTCTAAAGCCTCCTGCCATGTCTCTAACGAGCCTCTCTTCCTGGTCATGTCAGGAAAGCGTACTTTTAGACGCCTGCTTATCTTAGTGTTCTTTTAGCTTTAACGCTTGACATTTCTCTTAGATACAAGAATTTAATACCACTTTACATTGTCTGTCTCTGGCAAGGTTAGGTCTATGTTGTTCTATTTATTTCTTTATTTAAGACAGAGTCTTGCTCTGTTGCCCAGGCTGGAGTGCAATGGCACAATCTTGGCTCACTGTAACCTCCGCCTCCCAGGTTCAAGTGGTTCTCCCACCTCAGCCTCCCAAGTAGCTGGGATTACAGGCATGCACTTCCACACCTGGCTAGTTTTTGTGTTTTTAGTAGAGATAGGATTTCATCGCATTGGCCAGGCTGGTCTCAAACTCCTGACCTCAGGTGATCCGCCCACCTTGGCCTCCCAAAATGCTGGGATTACAGGCGTGAGCCACCGTGCTGGGCTGGTCCATGTGGTTCTATAACTTAAGACTGTATTAGCATTTTCCTCATTTGTGCCACTGTTATCTTCCCATAAACTATAAACCAACTAGCAGATTTCAATAGATAGGAAACTACTTAAGAGAAAGAAAGAAAGAAAGAAAGAAAGAAAGAAAGAAAGAAAGAAAGAAAGAAAGAAAGAAAGAGAGAAAGAAAAAAAAAGGGGCTCAGTCAAGAAAGAAAGAAAGAAAGAAAGAAAGAAAGAAAGAAAGAAAGAAAGAAAGAGAGAGAGAGAAAGAAAAAAAAAAAAAGGGCTCAGTCTTTGTCCTGATCATGGTGCAAGTTTGTTTTCATAATGGGGAATTTTCCAAGAGCTCTTAGTGCTGGGACTTTATGGGATAAATGCGGTGGAAAGGGGCACACTTCCCGTGCAGAATGTCCTTTTCACTCTCTTCTGCTCCTCTGAGCTTTGCTTCTGAATACACAAAACCTGTATTTGTGACTGCCAAGAGGCCTTCCACTGTGAGGAAGAATGCATTGTAAATCACTCTTTCACAGCCAGTTAACAGGGAGTGTCTTTCTCACCCATAATTATGGTTTTGCTTTGAGTTGAGAAAGTTGTTTTTGGGGCAATAAATTGTGATGTCAGTTATCCTTCACTCCCTTTGCATGTGAGTCCTCAGTCGGAAATTGGTGTTCTTAACAGTTGAATCTCTGGGGTCTCCAAGGCTTTGCAGCTGAAAATTTTGGAGTCCTCTGCTTTGGAAAGAGGAGAGAGAGAGGAAGGAGAGGGAAAGAAAGCAAGGGAGAGCGATTCATAGAAGGCCCTTTTGTTTTCAACTTTGGTGACAGGAAATTTGAAAGTGGGGGAAGGGAACTTGGCTCTTATTAAAAATATTTTATGTTGGAGAATGTTAATGAGGCTTTACACGAATAAAAAAAAAAAAAAAAATTCCAAACCTAGTGCATCAGGGTCATGACCGGGACTTTTTCCCATGTGCAAAGGCCTTTGTACACACACACCTCTCCTAAAAAGCAGCCGCGTACACACACTTGCATTACTGTTGCGTCACACTATGAAAGCTCCCCAGCAAGAAAAATTCCAGGCAGAATAAGAGAATCAGAGCTCTTCCATTCGTGGAAATTGTTAGTGGAAAACTTCATTTCCAATGTCAAATTTAATATTATTGAGCGGCAGGTTATGATAAAGCCACTTTAATGCTTAAAAACAAGCTGTTTCTTAAGTCTCCTCTGTGATGGTTTTATGAATTGTTATTCTGCTCTCTTTGGGTAATCAGATACGAGGAACTGTTTGGCAACTTAGCCAGAGAGAAAAGCCTTTGCCCAGATTTTAGGCAATCCCTGGTAATTGGTGCAGCCTGCTGTGGCCGGGCCAAGTGCTTGTCCGCATCCCTCAGTATGGCTTTGGCTCTTGTATTTCCTGTGCAGAAGAGGGGTCATTCAAGTCACAAGGGCACGGCACTACTTCAGCAATCTGCTGAATGACGCAGGGATTTGGCTTATTTCTATCTTACGTGTGGAGAGGGCAGGGTAAAACTGGGACAGTTTGACACGTGGAATTTCCAACTTAGGCAGCTTAGAGGTTTTAAACATGAGGCAGTAGGGCAGTGTGAGGAAGAGGATGAGCTCTTGGATCAAACCAATCCTGATTTGAGATGTGGCTCTGCATTTATTGGCTGTATCCTCTTGGGCAAGTTATTCTGCCTTTTGCTTACAAATTTGTAAAATGGGCATAAAGATGCTAACACAATAGAGCTCTCTCTCTCTCCTACCCGCATATCCCAAACACCTCAAATCTGGGCAGCCCTGCCTTCCAGAGATTTCTGGAAGTTTGCAGCTTCTCCCTACTTCCTGGGCTATCACGTTGGTCCAAGTCACCCTTGTATTTCACCTGGATTATTGCATTAGTCTCTGAAGAGGTCTTCCTTCCCCCACTATATAGTAGCCGCAGTGATTTTATTTTTATGTATTTATTTATTTATTATTTTTGAGACAGGCTCTCACTCTGTCACCCAAGCTGGATTGCAGTGGCTTGATCTCGGCTTGCTGTGGCCTCAACCTCCTGGGCTCAAGCAATCCTCCCACCTCAGCCTCCCCAGTAGCTGGGACCACAGGCGTGCGCCACCAAGCCGGCTAATTTTTTTTGTACTTTTTGTAGAGATGGGGTCTCACCATGTTGCCCAGGCTGGTCTCAAACTCCTGAGCTGAAGCAGTCTCCAATCTTGGCCTCCCAGATTGCTGGGAGTACAGGCGTGAGCCATCGCCACTGGCCCAGAGTGATTTTTTAAAAAATCACTCTGGTGAGATGGAAAGTCTCCCACGCCTTCCCAGTTCATTCTGAATAAAGCCAGAGTCCTTACCGTGGCATAGGACGCCCTCCTTAATCTGGCTCCTTGGTATCACTCTGGCCTCACCACTAAACATTCTTGATCCAGCCATTTGGACCTCTTTGCTGCTCCTAGAACACAGTGAGAGGGTTCCTGGCTCAGGGAATGGTACTTGCCTGGAGTGTTCTTCCCACATATCCACCCCAAGGCTGACACCCTCACTCCCTGCTCAGATGTCACCTGATTTGGAAGACTCTTATTGTCCTGTATGTCTTCTGCTGTTTGAATTTCTCACCTTCCTACACAATATGCATCTTCTGCCTGTCTCCAACATGGAATGCCAGCGCCACGAGAGCAGGGTCTCTGTCAATGTTGTTTATTTATGTATCCTCAGTACCTGGAACGGTGCCTGGCTGATTAATATTTGATAAATGAATGAATCGGATCTGCCTCATTTAGTTGTTTAAAAAATTAAATGATAGCACACTTCTGAAATGCTTTGCACAGTGCCTTACACATGTTAAGAATGCAATAAATGTGAGCTATTATTATTTTTACTACAGAGTTTAGTAATAAGAAATTCACTTAGGAGTGGAAAATGGGAATTTAACTATAGTGAATTGGCAGAGCCAATTAATGGCAAGGAAACCCATCCAGGCTCCTCTGTTGGGGCTTGGGTTATCTTCATGGCTCTTCCCTGCAAGTTATTTCTTCTTTGCTCTTTTGAAGTTAATATACAAGATAGAAACTAATAACAAAAACAAGCTCAAAGGAGAGCCTAAAGCAGTTAGCTCAAACAGGATGGGTACTGAGGGCTAAGTAAGTATCTTCAAGCAGAAGTGCTGGAAATACAGGTAGGTGTCTTCCCTGACTGTGGTCGAGGCTTGGGTGCCTCCTGGAGGCAGGCATTGACATGGTAGATGCTGTGTCCTGTGTCTGAGAACCATGGGGGGTAACACCCTCTTTTGTATCAGTTATTTATTGCTGTGTAACAAGCCATCCCCAAGCTTAGGGACTTAAAACAACAATGCTTTGTTACTTCTCATACTTCTGTGGTCAGGTAGGAGGCTCTGCTTCTCCTGCTGTGAGCTGGAGCCACTTGTGGTTTGTCGATCTGAGAGTTGGCTGCGGGAGGGTCTGTCAAGGTCTGGGGTCAAGTGCTGGCTGTCAGTGGGAGACCTTGGTTCTCCTCCGTGTGACCTGTCTCCAGGCATTCCGTCATCATTCGGTAAGTAATCTAGCCTAAGCTTTTTACCTGGTGGCTGGTTTCTAGGAGAGAAAACAGAAACAGCAAGGCCTCTTACCTAGACCTATAAGTCACACGATGAGACTCTACTGTGTTCTACTGGTCAAAGCAAGATGCAAGCGGAGGGGAACAAGTCCGTCTCTCGCATGGCATGCTCACTCACATGTGCACGACGTTGACAGGATGATTGGTAGTCATCTTTGCAGACGATCTTCCATGCTCTTGAACTTGTACCAAATTATGGCTCTTGTCTTGAGCTCTCCATGAGTCTTCATTACCTATGAGAGAGCTGGACCTCATGGCCCTCAGGTTGCAAGGCTAACAGCCTCAGTTACAAAAGACCTTGACATGTGTGAGGGGCACAGTTCTCTCTGCTTAAAAAAGGAAATTGTTAATTATTTGATTAGAAATTAGTCACTTGGGAGATGTATGTTCTGCGGTTTGTTTTTTAAATTTTGAGACAGTGTCTCACTCTATTGCTCAGGCTGGTGTGCAATGCTGAGATCATGGATCACTGCAGCCTTCAACTTCCAGGCTCAAGTGATTCTTCCACCTCAGCCTCCCAAAGTGCTGGGATTACAGGTATGAGCTACCATGCTCTGCTTCAATATTCTTTTTATTTTAGATTTCCTAAGCATTTATTGAACCCCCACCACATATCAGACACTGGCCAGGCTTTTAAAAACATATTCCTTTCACTTAATTCTCACAGTAACCCCAATTGGGTTTTTTTTGTTTGTTTGTTTTGTTTTGTTTTGTTTTTTAGATGGAGTCTCACTCTGTCACCCAGGCTGGGGTACAGTGGTACAGTGGCGTGATCTCAGCTCACTGCAAACTCCGCCTCCTGGGTTCAAGTAAGTCTCCTGCCTCAGCCTCTTGAGTAGCTGGGGTTACAGGTACACACCACCATGCCTGGCTAATTTTTGTATTTTTAGTAGAGATGGGGTTTCACTATGTTGGTCAGGCTGCTTTCAAACTCCTGACCTCAAGTGATCCACCCATGTCGGCCTCCCAAAGTGTTGGGATTAGAGGCGTGAGTCACTGTGCTCAGCCCCCAGTAGGGTTTTGATGATTAAAATGGAAATTACTCACCCCACGTTTCGAACACAAGATGTCATTTACTCAGGGTCACATGGCTGACAAAGGGCAGAGATGAGTGTCAACTTGGGCTTCTCTTACTCCACGTTGCCTGCATGTTCCACAGCACTGCTCAGCCTCCTATTCATCTGGATGGAAAAACTCACAAAAGAATAGAGATGGGAAATGACGAAAGTACAATTTTAACCTGTTCTTTTAAAAAGAGCCGTGGATCCATTTCATTTACAAAGACAGGAACTGGCATATACATGGTCTTTTGGAGCAAAGCAGCATACCCAGATATTGGCAGGATTTTGGTTTGAAGTTTCTAGAAGTTATGAATTGAATGATAAGTTTTGACTCTCGGATAGGTGTGACAGGTAAGAGTAGGTTTAGCTATGCAAAATGGAAAGCTCTAAATAACGCCAGGCTTGCTGGCTCATGCCTGTAATCTCAGTCCTCTGGAAGGCCGAGGTGGGCAGATCACCTGAGGTCAGGAGTTCGAGACTAGCCTGGCCAACATGGCGAAAACCCATCTCTACTAAAAATACAAAAATTAGCTGGGCATGGTGGCGGGCACCTGTAATCCCAGCTACTCAGGAGGCTGAGGCTGGAGAATTGCTTGAACCCAGGAGGCAGAAGTTGCGGTGAGCCGAGATCACGCCATTGTACACCAGCCTGGGCGATAAGAACAAAACTCCATCTCAAAAAAAAAAAAGGCAAAGTCTGCCTAATGTCATCTCAGATAAACCACAGCATAAGTCATTGGCTTCAGGCCAAGTGTGACACATTGCTACAAGCTATGAGTTTACCCCAATCCCTGCCAACAAGTAGCAGGAAACAAATGGGTCTATTGAGTATGATATTTGTACACCTAAACCAATGAGATAAAAACCATAATGTATGACAGTAGACATTATGATTACCAATGTTTGTGAAGTAAGCAATAATTGAACAGAACTGTTTCACATTGTACTTGTTGCTGTGATGGTCAAGATAAAAGGATGCATAGATTAAGTAGATACGTACTAAATGAGTTTGTGTATGTTTCGCTAAATGAGTTTTTATATGTTTCGCTTCCATATGTATATCATAAACTGATGGGATATGCAAGAGTATAAGACACCTTCTTGGTTTTCTGTGCATTAATAATTCAAGTGGGGGAAAAGATGAGAGTTTAGCTAGACTTTGGAACGGGAGTAGGATTTGAGTAGAGAGGAGGGAAGTAGAAGGGACGTGGCCCAGGTAGAGCCTTGGAGTTGACAAAAACATTCACATCTGTGGTCCAGGCTGGAGACAAGCAGCCTGGCTGGAGTAGAAGGCAAAAGTGGGAGGTAGAGCTGGCTAGCAGGGTCATGTGCAATCATAATGGCCTTAAAGGCCGGGATAATGAACTTCGTTCTATCAGCAGTGAGGACCAATGGGATATCTCACAGCAGGAGAATGATGAGAAAAATACAAAGCTGAGGATTAATATGAGCCTTGGAGATGGATCATTCTGCTCCTGCCTTTAGAAGAGGAGCAGTAAAGGAGGCAGAAAGGAAATACCCAGGTAGGAATAAACCCATGAGGGCAATGCCATAGAAATAAAAATGGTGACATTTGAGGGGTGGAGGTGCTGATGGGTGTTACCAAATTGTGAAATGAGAAGTGAGAAAAGATTATTATTGGATGGGGCCAAAGATTACTGCTGACAATTGAGAGCTTGCAGCTCCAGGAACACGAGGAGGTGTGGGCCGAATTGCCTGAGGGTAAGGAAGGCAGGAATGTGGTAGAGATGACTTGAGCCAAAGGTTGGCTGAGAAGGAAGGAGGGAAGCAGCTCAGAGGGCACTCCCCTCATGCCCATGCCTGAGATGAAGAGAGCAGAAGGGCCATGGCTCTAGCAAGGGCTGGGATACAGATGCAGAGAAGGAATGGTCATGGAAGGGAAGTCCCTTGGGATCTAACACCTAAGAGGAGGGCTGGCTGTCCTGAGAGATGAGAAAGTCTTCTGTGCTGCTGGGGAGGAACCATGACAAGATTGGCATGGTCAGCAGAGGGAGAAGCTCAGGCTGGAGCTGGAGGCAAGGGTCAGGGTTGGAGGGAGCACTGGAGCTGCCAGGGCAACGTGCTGGGGGTGGGCAGGGGTCAAGCGACCAGAGTGCAGCAGACAGCTTTCTGCTGAACACGTGTCTTGGATTGGGAGCAGAGCTGTGTGCCTGACTGTTTCTTCACCAGGGCCCTTCCACCTCAGTGGGAGTGGAGAGATAAGCGTGGACGTGGCCTAGATTGTTGACTGGCACATCAGACTTGGCAAGGTCCCAAGGAGACAAAGGAATCCCTTGGCAGTGCGCCTCTGGGAGGGCAAGGGCCGAGTGGGAGGTTCCCACACCATTTCTTTGTAGAAAGAGTCCCAGAATGCATATTTAGTCATCATATTGTACACGTTTCCAGGTGATCCTTTTATTTCACAACAGCAGTTGGTGAAAATAGGGTTGGTTCTCTTTGGCCACTTTGATTATATGACACATGTTAAGTACAGTTGGGCATTGCTTAACAACAGGGATGCATTCAGAGAATTGTGTTGTTTGGTGATCTTGTCATTGTGCAAACATCATAGAGTCTACTCACACAGACCTAGATGGTATAGCCCACTACACCGAGGCTAGATGGTATAACCTACTATACTTAGGCTAGATGGTATAGACTATTGCTTCTAGGCTACAGACAATAGAAGGTGGAATTGCCAGGTAAGTACACCTGCAGACACCTGTGCTCACCTCCTGCCCCTTTCCTCCCACATTGTGAGAACATCACAGAGTGAACTTACATAAACCTAGATGGCATAGCCTACTATACCTAGGCTAGACGGTACCTATCGCTCTAGGCTACAAACCTGTACAGCAGGTTACTATACTGAATACCGTCGGCATCTGGAACACAGTGGCAAGTACTTGTTTATCTAAACCTAGAAAAGGTGAAAATATGGTATTAGAATCCTACGCGACTACTTTCGTTTATGCGGTCCCTCATTGACGGAAAGGTCCTTATGCAGTGTGACTGGTACTAAAGCGACTACGTGGGGATCGGGGTGGCCATAAATAGCTTGCTCCAGCCCGCAGCTGATGGCCACGGTGCCCCTCATGGCCTGCTCGTTTGGACAGCAGCATCTCTTCTTGTTCTTTCTTTTCATCCCATTTGAGACCTTGACCCACAGGACCTCCTGGGCGTTTTTATATCATCAAAGTGGCATTGGCTCCAGGCAAAAGCAAAGCCCCTAGATGCAGGAGGTGCCTTTTAAAAGCCGTGTGACTATCAGTGCTTGTGCGTCCTGGGCAACTGCGAGGGGGTCTGCGGGCAGCCTGATGGCAGCCGTGTGAAATCTTCCAGACACTCTGGCTTCCGGCTGACTCTGAGATAAAATAAACAATAGAGACGGAGGGGAGAAAACTGCAGAGGGTGGAACCTCCAGCTAAGTATACCTGGAGACACCTGTGCTCACCTCCTGCCCCTTTCCTCCCACTCCATCTGTCCTCTTACCAGGAGAGGCACAAACAGAACACATTTGTTTCTCAGACCTTATGAAATGGCTACTCTGTCACATCGGGCACATTTGCTGAGGGCAGGTAGGTCAGAGTTCACGGCTGCCTGATCGAGGCCCTCTGTTCTGTTCTGGATGTGAAGTGTCTGTGCCAAGACTGAGCAAAAGTCTTCCTGACTTCCCTGCCTGAGAGCAGTCTGACCTCGTCTCCCCTTCCCTGGGTTGACCCCTTAAGAGCAGGAGTGTTTGTGTTTTCACGGGAAACACTGACTACTAAATGAGGCGGAGAGTGCCAAGCAAGGAGACCATGAATCCCCAAAGCAAGCCTCAAACTGCAGCCAGGAGCTCCTGGGAGCAAGGTGCACCTGTGCTTCACTGGAGACTTGATCCCTGAGATCTGGGGTTACCTGAAAGTTGAGCGTCATCTTCCTTAAGAGCATAGAACTCTCTGGTTTACACATGGCATTCAGTCCACGTTGTCTCCAGGAATCCAGCGTTGGTTTATTCTGTGCAGCTAGAAGGTGGGGTGTTAGAAACACAAGCTGTTTGGTTTGGGAAAATACGATCTTTCTTTCTTAACCCGTGTGAGATCCTCTGAGAATTCCGGGTGGGTCCCACAAGGGATGACCTTGAATACTCTTGAATACTCATAAAATACTGCTTTTACGAGATTTCCCTGGAATCCACAGGTTGAGATAAACAGTGCCATGAACGATAAGATGCAAGGTTAGGTGCTAGTGTTACCCAAGGCTCGTTCTCCATCTGCTGGGTGACCTTGAACAACTCCCCTTACTCACTGGCTCTGGAGTTGGAATGTGGGCTGATAGCACAGTCTGGCTGGTGGAGAGCACAGAGGTGCGGTGAGGCTGGTGGAGGTCCCTTCTGTAAAGGGCTGTGAACTCCTTGCACAGAAAAGCAATAAGCAATGCTCAATTGTCAGTGAACATTGAACATCATAAACAATGTTCAATTATGGTGTAATTGTTCCTTTAGCTTCTGTCAAAGCCCAAAGACCTCTTATGAGTTCCCGTCTCAGAGTATAAAGCATTGCACAAGAGAATTCCAGCTCCCCCCACCTCCAGACTCTCTCTGAGTCGCTCCCAGTATCGCACAAGCTCTGGTTTTTGTGTCGGTGGATGTTTAATTGGATTTATCTTGGTCTGGGTTAGGCCGGATGAAGTCAACTAGCCAACAAATCCACAATTGTTTCTGAGGAGAAGAGGAGGTTCACAGGCAGTTCTCTAACCACTTAATTACCCTCAGTTGCAGGAAAACGAAGCCTGGATTTGAATAGGGTATTTGCATATCTACACAGCTTTCCTTCTGTCCACTTTCCCCCCAAACCCTCAGAAGGCTCCTGCTGCACAGCTCGTCAGATGTTAGGAGCCTTTTTAAAATGTCCTTGGCTAGAAAACAATGGTTATTAAGAAGCCGTAACTTTTTCTGTTTTTATTTTGGTTTGGTTCTGTGTTTAATAACTGTTAGGTCTGTCTTGTTACTCATTTTTTTAAATCCCTCTCTTATATCTCTTATATGCATACTCCTTTTTCTTTCTTTTTTTTTTCTTCAGGTTCTGTTGCTCCAGATACCAACAACTAGCTGGTGATAGTACTTAATCTTGATCCAGAACAATACTAGGTTAAATAACTTGTGTCGCCCTTTGACCATTTCTCATCTGTACAAAAAAGGCTGTGTCTGGAGCAGGTTTCTGGGAGATTCCATCTTCCCCACTGACTAGGAGAGTTCTTTTCATGGTCCTTTCTACAATCAGCATTGCATGAAGAGTGGAGATCTCAGACTGGTGCCATTACCTGTCCTATTCTAAACAATGAGAGCTATTTTTCAGAGAAAAAGAATCCTGTGGCATTGTCTCTTCTTTCCCGCAATTCTGATTCCAAGGCTGTGCAGATCTTTGTCATCTCCCTGCGTTGCTAAAAACAGCGTTGATAACTCCCTGGCCTGATCTATTGCCCTCTGTGCACGAGGCAGTAACTACTTCCAACAGTGATTTAGCCTCGTTCCTGACGTTACTTTTTGGGTCACAAGAAGATGGCATGTTCTATTTCTATATCCCCTAGACATTTCTTCTCCTTCAAGCTACTCCAAGCCTTTTCATTTATTTGGCCACAAAAACGCGTGGAAAGAGGAGCCTGTAATCATGGCCTCCTTTTCCCCTCCTCCCATTCTTTCTTCATTTTGCTCTGGTTTTTGCCTCTGTCACTTGCCTGTAACTGCTTTGGCAAAAGTCAATGAGGACCTCATTGCCAATTCGGTTACTTGGTGAGGGGCCCCTAACCTGGGGGCTCTGAATTTGGGTGGGGAAAATACTTTGTTTTCACTAACCTCTGACTGAAATTTACTATTTCCTTCAATTATGAATGTGCGCAACAAACCACGGTAGTGTCAATAGCATCCACAGATATTTCCATATTACATTACAGTTTTATTGCAGGTATCTTAAAGCGCTCTTTTCCTTCATCATTACTGAGAAATTACATTGTTTTGTGGACCTCCTGATTGATCTTGTTACCTAAGGCATTAATAATGCAACTCATACATGACTATAGTGTAATCTTTTAATATTTCAGTAACTGTAATAGAAGTTTTATCTATTACTGTGTGTATTGTCTTTTGTATATTTAATAAAGTTATTTTGAGAAGGGGTCATAGGCTTCACTAGACTAGTAAAGAGGTCTATGGTACAAAAAAAGGTCAAAGAAACCTAGTTTTTATCACTGGTACCTCATTTCTCTAGAGTGTTTCTCTTATGACGAGAAGAGCCTCCTACTAAAAATTATTTTCTGCTTTGCTCAAATGATACCACTCCTTCCCTCCTCTGTTTTTCGTTACTCTTCCCCAGATCTTTTACTAGTTGTTTCTCAATTTATTTCTCACATTTAAGATTCTCCCAGGATTCTGTTCCTTTCTCCAGTTCCTTCCCTTTCCCTGCCTCCCTTCAGACCTACCTACCTCTTTCTTTCTTTCTTTCTTTCTTTCTTTCTTTCTTTCTTTCTTTCTTTCTTTCTTTCTTTCTTCCTTCCTTCCTTCCTTCCTTCCTTCCTTCCTTCCTTCCTTCCTTCCTTCCCTCCCTCCCTCCCTCCCTCCCTCCCTCCCTCCCTCCCTCTCTCCCTCCCTCTCTTCTTTTCTTTCCCTCTTTTTCACAAACATTCATTGAGTTCCTACTCTTATATCACTGACATTCCTGTGGGGACGACAGACAGATAAATAGGCCATCACAGTATAGTCTGATGAGTGCTACAGGATACTTAGGGGACACTTAGGAGAAATACGTAACCCAGTCTTGGGAGTTGGGAATGACTTCTCATTGGAGGTCACCTAAGTTAAGTCCTGGAGGACCAAGTGAAGTTGGCTAGGCTTGGTGGTGGGAACAGAGGGGTGGCTACAGAGGACTGGATGGGTAGTTAAATTGAGGCTGGAGAGGGAAGAGGTAGCCAGACTGTGGAGCTTTCTAAAGCATGCTGAAAGCAGCTACCAAAGGGTTTTAGGAGAACTGCGTTGAGAAACACTGCTCTGGTTTAAAGTACAGAATGGATTGGAGGGGAAGCCTAGAACTGAGAGACAAGCTAAGAGGCTGAAAAACCCTACCCTTTGCTCATTCTGGAACACATCACATGTGTTCGCCCTGTGCTCGTGCTTTCCTCTGCCAGATAAGCTCTTCCACTGTACCTGATGCTCCTGAATAGCTCTGATTAACCTTCAGGATTCTCTCTTTAGAGTTCCCTGACTCTTTTGCCACATTTTTGGGCAACACTTAGAGTTATCTTTTATTCATCTGTTTCTTAACGTCTTTTTTGAGTTACTTGAGGACAAGGACTGGGGCTTGCTTGTCTTCATATCTCTAGCACCTGGAATATTGCTGGACCCATAATGGGTTCTCTGAATTAAGCCAGATGCAGGCAGGGAAAGTGCAACAAGATTAGAAAATTCGACCACAGTCACATAGCCAAAAGACCCTGAAAAATCCCTCAGAGATGTCCACAGAATCATTACATCTCAGGATAAGAAAGTTACTAGTTGTCTTTTTATTTTTTTTATTTTTATGTTTTAATATAACCACTTTGTTTTTATATAGGAGAAATATTTATACCTCCTCTACCAACATCAGCCCATCATTGGGTATTACCAGAATTCAAAGACATTTTAACAGGATTGGAGTTTTTGCTTTTAGAAAAATGGATCCTATGGCCTTCTTTTGTTTATAGTGGAGAAGAGAGATTTCCCCCGCCCCCAGGATGATACAGAAGAGACTAAAAAAACAAAACAAAACAAAACAAAAGGGCTAAATCTCAGCCAAGGAAAATGATAGGTTGGAAGCCAGAACCTCTAGGAAACTGACCCAGTGGTGGAGTGTGTTTGTGGCCCACTCTCTTTGAGATGGGGGTCGGAGGCAATGGCAGCCCTACCGTAAAGATTTCCCCATGAAGCTGGACAAAGCCCTTGAGCTGTTTGATCATTGGCAGAGGAACGGACGGGGTGGCCCCTTGCACAGCTTCCAGCCTGGATCTAAAGTTCTAGGTGACACAGAGGAAAAGCAAGGCACAGACTGTATTTTTTATTCCTGTGGGCACTTGTTGTGCTTCCCAGCTTTTCTCCATGATCAAAATGGAAAAAATGTTAACAGCTCTTTATGCAGGGAGCAGCCATACACCAGAGCACCCTGGGAGTTGAAAGGAACATCATGAAGATCGCAGGTCACTCCTTAAACTTCCTGTGACTGCAGGTATGGGGAGAAAGGGCTGCTGGCTGGCTGGGAGGGATGATCATATATAATGGACTCTTATTCCCTAGTGGGGAGACTGTTGATCAAATATCAAAACCATGCTTCTCCCCATTTTTTCAAAAAGCAGAAATAAATTGCCCAGTGTGGTGACTCAAGCCTGTAATCCCACACTTCGGGAGGCCGAGGCAGGTGGATTGCTTGAGCCCAGGAGTTCAAGGCCAGCCTGGGCCACATAATGGGACCCCATCTCCACAAAAAATACAAAAAAATTAGCTGGGTGCACACCTGTGGTCTCAGCTACTTGGGAGGCTGAGTGTGGAGGATTGCTTGAGCCCCAGGCTACAGTGAGCTATGATCTTGCCACTGCACTCCAGCCTGGGTAACAAAGTGCGATCCTGGCTCTAAATAAAGTGAAATAAAAACTTCCTCTGAAGAGACTAAAAATAAACAAAGATACTCCTGATGGTGAGTTAGGGAAGCTCCGTTTACATTTGACAAGTACTTCCGTAAGGTTTTTTTCATGATCTTGCCTTAGCCAGATTTTGGCAAGGAAACGTCACTTAGATCTTGTCTGGACTAACTGATATTGGAAGTTTTGTAAAGCAAGTTGTTTAACTCCGTAGATTAGAAAAATAGAGAGGCACAGTTTTTGAGGGAGCAAGAAAGAAAGGGATAAAAGTCATGCTTTAAGGAATTTAGGAATCAGATTGGACACTGTTCAATGTTCTATGTTGGTTTTCAGGCACTTCTTGCTTTTGATCACTGCAACTGTTGAAAAGTCGACATCGCAAAGATACGATGTCATTGAAAGGAATGCAGCACTAGCTAGTGATGAAGCTGTATGCTAGTGGTACTATGCAAATGGTTGGATAGATCTGAGTTAGAAGTAGATTGAACTGGTAGTTCATGCACCATCTGATAATGTTGAGTGTTGTGTGTTTTCTTCAAATTTAAAATATCCTGCTGGGCATGGTGGCTCATGCCTGGCCCTTTGGGAGGCCAAGATGGGAGGACTGCTAGATGCCTGAAGTTCAAGACCAGCCTGGGCAATGTAGTGTGACCCTGTCTCTACAAAAAATAAAAAAAGTTAGCTGGGCATGGTAGTGCATGCCTGTAGTCCCAGCTACTCAGGAGGCTGAGGTGGGAGGATTGCTTGAGCCTAGAAGGTAGAGGCTGCAGTGAGCCGTGATCAGGCCACTGCACTACAGCCTGGGTAACAGAACGAGATCTTGTCTCTAAAAGAAAAAAAAATACCTTAAAAAAAATTAAAAACCCTGCAGTACCAGTTTCAGTTTGTTGTGGCTCCTTGGGGCATCTCTCTCTTCATAGTTAGGAATTTAGCATTACAATGAAACAGGCAGACTGGGAATATTGTAGAAAACTAGAAAAGAAGAAAATAAATGCAGGCCAAAGGAATCAACGAGAACAAAATCTTCAAAACTTGTCTATGTTTGCCAATTTCATAAGACAGAAGTTCTTGAAGACAGTAAACTGTAGAACCATAATCTATGAGGGTTGGAGGAAGTAGACAGAAGGTTTAAAGCTGTGATTAGCCACTAGCCACATGTGCCTATTTCAATTTAAATTAATTGAAATGAAATAACATGAAAATTTCAGTTCTTCAGTCACACTAACTGCATTTCAACTGCTCAGTGGTCACAGTGCAGATGGAAGCATTTCCACCATTACAGAAGGGTCCGCTGGACGGTGCTGGTCTGCACTGCAGCTGGGTCGGCAGCTACATCCCAGGAGCCAAAGCCAGCTGGCTGCCTCTTTTTGTATGGCCCATGACGGAACAATGGGTTTTTATTACATTTTTGGGTTATTGTTTTTGTTTTAGACCAAGTCTCACTCTGTTGCTCAGGCTGGAGTGCAGTGGCACACTCTCGGCTCACTGCAGCCTCCGCCTCCCAGGTTCCAGTGATTCTCCTGCTTTAGCCTCCTGAGCAGCTGGGACTATAGGCATCTGCCACTACACTCAGCCAATTTTAGTATTTTTAGTAGAGATGGTGGTTTTGGTATGTTGGTCAGGCTGGTCTTGAACTCCTGGCCTTGAGGGATCTACCTACCTCGGCCTCCTAATGTGCTGGGATTACAGGTGTGTCACGTGCCTGGTCAGTTTTTATTATATAGTTGAAAAATCTTGTGGAAATGTATTTTCTTTCCTGTCTTGTGAGTACCTACAAATACCCTTGTTTTTGCCTCTTGGTCCATAAAGCCTAAAATATGATAGGACCTTTCCAGATAACGCTTGCCAGTTCCTTCCTGATCTAAAGCATCTTCAAACTACAGTGGAGGAAACTGAAGCCTAGAGACAGACAGTGACCTGCGGTGGATCACACAGCCTGGGAAAGGACAGTCTCAAACCAGGCTTTTGTGGAACCTTCTCCTGTCCCGTGCCCTGGGGTCTTTCCTTCTGAAGGCCTCTGTTTCCGTTCACTCAGTGGATAAAACAATGGGTTCCTTTAGCTGCATCATAAACTTGAGAAGGGAGTTCAACTACTAGAGGAGACCTTGATCATCCTTCCCTTATGAGTCTGTCACAGGGAGGACAGGGAGGATCAGACAGCCGCAGCCACGTGTTCACAAAGGGCCTCAGATGTAGATGCTGGGATTCTCTTCACATGGGATTACAGGCAGGAAAACAAGCAGATGGAGTAAAAGACGGCTGTCATCATGTAAAACTCGTGTTCCTCCATCAGACCACACTGCCTGTAATGATCTATAAATTAATATTTAAAAAATCCTTTAATTGCCTTGTGATTAGTACCCAGTACATCGCACTATATTCACGTTGTGAGTTAAAAGCATTAAAATGTCAAATGTAAGCACTTAAAATATACTGCATTTTAAATAAGCCTGTTGCATATTTCTTTGTTTTAAGTTTTGTTTTTAAAAATATACTAACATCCATGGTGAGACCCTATCTCTACAAAAAATACAATTACCTAGGTGTGGTGGCACACACCTGTAGTCCCAGCTACCCAAGAGGCTGAGGTGGGAGGATCGTTTGAGCCTGGGGAGGTCGAAGATGCAGTGAACCGTGATCGCATCATTGCACTCCAGCCTGTGCAGCAGAGCAACACCCTGTCTCAAAAACAAACAAAAAACTATATCTATATATATATTTGATATATATAGCATATGTCATATATCTATATGTATCATATATAATATATATGATACCTGTATATATTTCATGTCATATACAGCTCATATAGATACATATACTAACATCTCCCAAAATGAAAGTGGCTTGAGTGACCTTGAAGATGTGCTCTCTTAAGCAGTAATGTATTTAAGCATCTAGTTTAGATTGTCCACAAAATAGCTGGGTTCCAGGAAGGTGTTACAGTACAACCTAGAGTCCATCGTCATTATTCATCAGTTGTGTATTTGCAAATTTGCTGACTTGCTGATATTTATTCGCAACCTCCGAATCAATACTCTCGCTGTGTTCACAGTCATTTGCAGATATGCTCCGAGTGGGGAAAATTTTCAGTTGCCCAATGGGCATGTTCCCAGCTGAGGTAGAACAAGACCTCACTCTGCCTTCGTGTTTCAGCTTTCATCCTGTAAACATGTTTTTCCTGTGATTTATTTGGTGCTGCGTTTTTCACACTTTGTGCTTTTTATGGTCATTTTCCTGTTTTAACATGGCCTCCATGTGTAGTTCTGAAGAGCTGTCTAGTGTCCCTAAGTGCCAGAAGGCTGTGATGTGCCCTACAGAGAAAACACGTGTGTTAGACAACCTTCGTTTAGGCATGAGTTATAATGCTGACCATGTGTTCGATGTTCATGAATCAACAATATATATTAAATAAGAAGTCTTTAAACAGAAACACACATATAAAAGGTTATGCATTGCTCAGTCGGTAAGAATGTTGTAATTAAACGTTCACAGCAACTTACTCCTGTACTTTCCCTAGAAGCAATGGTTCAGTATTCACTAATTCAGTGTTCTGGGTGACTTTATAGAAAAGAACTACCTCACATAACAAATACCAACTATTTAAGACACAAGATCTTGCTAAGAAGCCCGTGAACCCCTCATTGTGCACCTTTTCCAGGGCAGCTCGCCTGGGCTGGCTTAAGTGTCCACCTCGTATTTGAACTGAAGGGAGTTTAATAGTTGGCAAAGTAATACACACACTGCCCCTTCACAGGGAGAGCTAGAATTCATTTCTCTTAAGTGGCAGGGATTCCGGACCATCCTAACTAGAGCCCTTATCCTAATGCTGAGCTCTTACAGCCAATTTGTGGCATTGTCTGGTGTAACTGAAACTCACCCAAGAGTTTCATAGAGAAGTGTTTTTGGATAAACAGAAAATGAACTTCCTGGTCTTAAAGCTTGAAACTTGTATTTGTTTTATCTGAGTTCCTCCCTTGGGAAAGGAACTAACTCACCAGATCCTCCCATCTAGACAAGGAGATGCCAGACTCATTTGTCATGATTGCTACCTTTCTTCCTTGCTATACATACTCCTAGTTTCAGAAGGTCAGAGAGATGGATTTGAGACTGAGCTCCCATCTCTTAGTTGGCAGCACGTGATTAAAGCCCTTCTTCCCGGCAAACTCATCATGTTGTGTCCGGAATGAACTCACAGACCCTGAGGATGAGTTTTACAGTCCCTAAACATGGTGTGTCCAGAGTTTGTTCTTTCAGACATTCAGATGTGTCTGCAGCTTCTTCCAGCTGGTGGCTTCGTGGTCTGTCAGAAGTAAAGCTGCTGCAGACCTTTGTGGTGAGTGTTAGAGCTCTTAAAAGCAGCGCATCTGTAGTTGTTCTTTCCTACCAGTGAGTTCCTGGTCTCGCTAACTTCAAGAATTAAGCTATAGACCTTCATAGCTCATAAAAGCTGCATGGACCCAAAAACTCAGCAGCAGCAACAAAATTTACTGCAGAGTGAAAAAAACAAAGCTTCCACAGTGTAAAAGACAACCTCCGCGTGTTGCCACTGCGGGGTGGGGGTGGGGGTGGGGGTGGGGTGGTGGGGGAGCCTGCTTTTATTCCCTTATCTGGCCCCACCCACATCCTGCTGATTGGTCCATTTTACAGAGAGCTGATTGGTCCACTCTACAGAGAGTTGATTGGTCTGTTTTGATAGAGTGCTGATTGGTGTATTTACAAACCCTGAGCTAGACACAGAGTGCTGATTGGTGCATTTACAATCCTTGAGCTAGACACAGAGTCACAGAGTGCTAGTGCTCCAAGTCTCCACAAGGTTAGCTAGTTACAGACTACCAATTGGTGTATTCACAAACCCTGAGCTAGACACAGAGTGCTGATTGGTGCACATGCAATCCTCCGACTAGATACAAAAGTTCTCCAAGTCCCCATCGGCTTCAGGAACCCAGTTGGCTTCACCTAGTGGATCCTGCACTGGGGCTGTAGGTGGAGCTGCCGGCAGTCCTGAGGGGCGCCTGCACTCCTCAGCTCTTTGGCTGTTGTTGGAACAGGCGCCACGGAGCAGGGGGCGGAGCCCGTCCGGGAGGCTCAGGCCGCGGGGGAACCCACCTCAGGGGGAGGAGCTCAGATATGGTGGGCTGCAGGTCCCAAGCTCTGCCCCGTGGGGAAGCAACTAAGGCCCGGCGAGAATTTGAGCCCAGCGCTGGCGGGCCAGCACTGCTGGGGGACCCGGCGCAACCTCTGCAGCTGCTGGCCCGAGGGTGCTTAGCCCGTTACTGCCCTGGGCCGGTGGCGCTGGCCGGCCGCTCCGTGTGTGGGGCCCGCCGAGCCCGCGCCCGCTGGAACTCGCGCTGGCCCGCGCGCGCGGCGCGCAGCCCTGGTTCCGACCTGCGCCACTCTCTCCACACCTCCCCGCAAGCAGAGGGAGGCGGCTCTGGTCTCAGCCAGCCCAGAGAGGGGCTTCCACGGTGCCGTGGCGGGCTGGAGGGCTCCTCAAGCGCCGCCAGAGTGGACGCCGAGGCCGAGGAGGCGCCGAGAGCGAGGGCTGCTAGCACGTTGTCACGTCTCAATGTCAGTGATTGGCTTTCTGCGCGGTGAGTAGCAGACTCTACACCAAACCCCTGGTGTTTTGGTAACACGACTTGCTTATTCTTTCCATGCTCCAGTCAGGTAGTAAAATGAGACTATCAGGACTGACTTAATTCACAGGCAGGTCAAATGGAAGATCAAGTTGATCATGAAGGTCTCTTTGGCTGTTCTACAACCATATAGGTTTGAATATTTTGGGGGGCTTTATTCTCCACCTGGAAATTACAGAGTGCACCAGGTAGAAACAGATTCATTGAATCCAGGGTAGATTGATTGAGGTGAAGGTATACTAAGAATTTCTTGTCTCTTGGGGAAGCCAGGACCACAAGAAAATTATTTGAAGGGAAGGAGCTAGTTAGGCAGTCCATCTATCGATCGTTCAGGATTTCTTGTTTAGAATTCAACAGGTAGATGTCTGGTGGGACCACCATTGTTTTGGAAGCCTGCCAGTGGTTTAGACTGAGCAACGAACACAGACTAAGGCTTTGATGGTATGTTCTAAGGAGGTTTCTTTAGCATTTCTTCTTTTAAAGGGGGAAAAGGTTCCTTGAGGTTATTGACAGCACCAGAGCTTCTTTCTGAACTCTTGAGAACATATATGAGAAATGAAGCTTGAGCATTTCTCCCTATTTGACAGTCTTTCTGGAGTCAGCTTTATCAGAACTCTAACTTTTCGGTGTCATCACTGCCTCCTAATTGTGCACTGTTTTCCGTGGCGTCTTCTGAATTAGCATCAGGCTTTCATCAAACATGGAAATGTTCTTATCAGGGGAATGCCACATTCTGAAATCTCTGGAAGGGGTGTGTGTGTGTGTGTGTGTGTGTGTGTGTGTATGAGATTTTGTGGAAGAACACCCCATGAAAATCCCAGACAGATCTGCCTGAGCTCTTAGAACCCTAGGGCCCACCCCCGGGGTGCTCCATCTGTCCCAGCAAAAGCAACACCTGCCATGTAGTGCTCCTCACTTCCTTTGCTCCATTACCCGGGCTAGCTTCCTATTATGTTAGTGGAACCCAGCCTCCCCCATTGCCCAAGCTCTCTTCTCTCATCCTCCACTTCCAATACGTTCCTGCATCTTGTGTAAGGAGAGCCTGCCTCCCAATTATCCCTGTATTCATGCATCCCTTCTGCCCTTGTCTTACCTCTGACCCTGACATTTTTTTACTTGCCTATTTCTAAAGCCTCCCAGTGTTTCTTTTCCCAGATCTGTCTCTTTTTCCATCAGAGTGTTCAAGTCTCTTCCTGATGAAAGCCTTGTGCTGACCCCTCATGGCCTTCAGGATAAAGTCTAAGCAACCCTGCACAGTAGACGAGGCTCTGCAGGATCCAACCTCCCTCTTCCCAGTCCCCAACTTGTGTGGCAAAGCTTAGGTCTCCTTGATGTTGTCTGCACTGGTCCTTGTGTCCAGAATGTCCTTCCCAACTTTAAGAAACTCTCATTTTGTCTTTAAGATCCAGCTCTGGGATCTCACCTTTCTCCAGGTGGATGATAATAAAAATATTTAACCACCCGTCTGATTGGGTTCTGAGCAGTTAGAACAGATGCCATGGATAACTACTGGTGTGGCCTTGCTTTAGCATGACAGGAAACTGTCATTCTGGGTCTACCCCACCAAGCAGGGTTGATCCTGCCCTGCTTTGCTGCACCACTGTATGTGTGGAGGCACACATTTTTCACACGGTATTCATTCAACAGACATTTAATAATTGCCTACTCTGCTTAGACCCTGGCTAGATGACGGCAGTACAAGAATGAATGAGACAGTGTTTCTGCCCCTGAGGTGCCTGTGATCTACACATGGAGCATTGTTTTTTCCCTTATGTGATCATCTGTAAAACTATGAGCTCCTTGGAGGATGGGGACCAACTCTCTCACCTTGGCATCTTTGGTACCTGCCTGTACCTGACATGTAGCATCCTCAGTCCGTATTTGTGGAATGAGGGAAGGATTATCTGGCTGGCATTCCCACTGTCTGGGCCCACAGTTCAGGGTGTCAGTGTGTTAAAATGATTCCAGGGGTTGACTGGGCATGAGCTGAAGGGCTTTCCAGTGAGAGGTGTAGATGACAATGTTTATTTATAAAGGCATAATTTAGGGAATTATGAGACTCATTTGCCTTTTCTGTGCCTCCAAATTCAACTCTCCCCTGCCCCTTCTTCTAGTTCTTTTTTGAATGGAATGTCACCCACTCACTGGTTTTATATAGCTCTTATTGAAGTAAAATGCAATGGAAATTGTGCCTATTAATTAAAAGCTCAGAATGTGCACAGTTTTGGAACTGCTAATTAAAACTCTTACGAGTCAGGTTGCATTAGTGGTTTTAAACATTTTTCTTTTCCTGAACCTAGAACTTTGCTAACCAGAGAAGATGACTTTAAAAAGGCAATTGTCAGGAATGATAGCAGCTTTTTTAAAAAAAAAATTTTTATTTATTTATTTATTTTTTAGAGTCTCACTCTGTCGCCCAGACTGGAGTATAGTGGCGGGATCTCGGCTCACTGCAACCTCTGTCTGCCAGGTTCAAGCAATTCCCCTGCCTCAGCCTCCCAAGTAGCTGGGACTACAGGCACGCACCACCATGCCTGGCTAATTTTTTGTATTTCAATAGTGATGGGGTTTCACAGTGTTGGCCAGGATGGTCTCAATCTCCTGACCTCGTGATCCACTCACCTGGGCCTCCTAAAGTGCTGGGATTACAGGTGTGAGCCACCGCGCCCGGCCCAGAGTCTTGTTTTTAAAACTATTGTATGTACCTCCAGTGAAATCTGAGGGTTGGTGTCTCCCGGGCACTTCGAAGGTTATCGAGAGGACACAAGTGACTTCCGAATCCCTTACCACTGCCCTCAAAGGATGGCTGCCACTGTGCAGGTAGCACAGCTGTTGGGAAATGGCCTGAAAGCTCCTTCCTCCTTAGGCAGGTCAAGAATGTGTCATCAGTTTTTGGGACTGTCTGGGCAACTGTGGCCTCTGAAGTTTGAGCTCATGCTCTGCCCATGGCCGCAGCTGCCTGTGGTGAGCTGAATGAATTCCAGGAGGGAAGATGACAGAAGAGGCTCAAGGCTCCAGCTCTGTTCCCTGCTCTGCTTTCTTTCAGAGCCTGGAATTCTCCACCGAGCCCATCGCTGCGGCTGTGGCTTTCTGGGCGTGGTGCCAAGGACTCACACTGGACTCTGTATTCAGCTCCAGATTGCATCCTGCCTCAGTGTTTGGGGTGGGGCGGCCCAGCAGGGCTCCCCTTGTGACTGGAGTCAGAGTTTGCCTGGGCTCCCCTGAGGCGGGCCTAGGCCGGGGTCGTGAGGCTGCTCCAACAAGCGGCCCCATTGTATCCCAGCCTGGGAGTGCACAGAGAGTGACTCCTGTGATGGAGAAGCCCCTGTGTCTGTGCAGGGTTTGATTCCACCCAACCAGGCGAAGCCATGTGGTAAGCATGTGCTTGGGGCTGCCTGCGGTCCGGGCCACTGGCTGGCCATGTGCTTTGAGTTTGGGCTTCCTTTCTTTTTCAGAAGGTGTTTGATTCATGCAAAATGCTTAATGATGCCTGCAATGCACCTCGTGGGGGATCAGATCCTCTTTGATGTGCAAGGTCTTTTTGGAGGTTCCAAAAAAACAGTTCAAAAGGTTTACTTTGGACACCACACCTCCAGCACATGTCGAAGTCAAGGCCAGGCTCCCCAGGCAGCACGCTGGAGAAAATATTTTGTGCCTTCCTCTTTCTTTGCTGTGTCTTGTGCTGAGCACAGATTTTTGACTTCACACTGTCCTGGTGGTGAAAGGAGGAGACTGAGGAAAGGAAAATAAACATCACTGAGCTTTTTGAGTGTACAGAGAAACAAAAGTGCACTGCGGTCCTTCAGTCCTGCTGAAACGGGGTGGTGAGAGCCGGGTGGATGAGCTGCCTGTGCTGATAGATCCTCCCTCTCATGCCTTAGGGCTTGGAGCGGTCCGAGGGGAACACAGGCATTAACGGAGCCATCTGCCCGCCCCAAGTGGGTCAAACCACAGCTTTGCCTGGGCTTGTGGTCAGGCGGCAGGCACAGTGCCGTTACCCCGTCTCCTCTCCTCCATGGTTGCGTGTGACTTAGGGACGGCTTTGCGAAGATGGGGGTGCAGAGTGCAGCACAGGAGGCAGGACTGGAAACCCATGAAAGGGAAGGTTGGGATCCGTGGAGAAATCATGTCTTATGCTGCATCATTCTGAAAATTTCCTTGCCCTTCCCTGTGCCCCAGGCGTGGGGATGGAGAAGGCATCGCCACCCAGCTCTGCTGACCAGCCGGAGCCTGTAGTGGTGGGATGGAGTGGGATTTCTCCCTGATTCTCTGGAGAGAAAACATACCTTAGCATGAATGTAGCCATGGCCTTGAAATCAGGGGCTCAGGGAAGGAATTTCTCCACTCTCTTGTCTAATTATCAGGAGCCCTTGAGTCCCTTGGAGGAAGTCATTTTTTCTGTCCTATGGGATATTTACCCATGAGCCAGGGTGGATGTTTCTGCTGTGACCAAACTGTTGTACACAAGTGAGTGGAGGGCTGGTGGACTCCAGATGACTTGGTCTTTCAGTCTGCTAAAGAAAATGTTTTAGGGCCAGGCGCAGTGGCTCACGCTTGTAATCCCAACACTTTGGGAGGCCGAGGTGGGCAGTTCATGAGGTCAGGAGATGGAGACCATCCTGGCTAACACGGTGAAACCCCGCCTGTACTAAAAATACAAAAAAAAAAAAAAAATAGCTGGGCATGGTGGCGGGCACCTGTAGTCCCAGCTACTCAGGAGGCTGAGGCAGGAGAATCACTTGAACTGGGGAGGTGAAGGTTGCAGTGAGCCAAGATTGTGCTGCTACATTCCAGCCTGGATGCCTGGATGACAGAGCGAGACTCTGTATCAAAAAAAAAAAAAAAAAAGAAAAGATTTTAAAATTTACAAGTCAAGGAACAGCACAGGCTCAGGGTGGGCCCAGAGAGCAGAATCTGGAGTGTTTGCTAGCACAGGTGTGCAGGAGTGGCAGTGGGGAGGGACAAGACCCAGAGGCCCCCACAGTTCTGCTTTCTGTGCCCTGTGGTTGATATCATTCATTTATATCCTTGCATGATGCAGGTGACTGCCCCCAGCAACCCCCAACCCCGTCGCCAAAACTGGCATCTCTGAAAAGCCATAAATGCTCAGTCAGCCTCCAATGTGATTTTAGCACAACATATGGAAATCTCCTGGGGCCAACTCTGCAACTATTTGGCAAATGATAGGTATGTAGAATTGCAAACTATTCTTTATGCAATTTAACTCAGGCTTTTGTATCACTCTCCAGTTCCCCTTCATAGATTTCCTTGAAGTTCCCGCAAGTCTCCTCCCTCATTTGTGGCTGAAAATAATCCCTACACACCATCCAGTCTCTGTTAGGCTAAAACTGCTCCGTTGTCCTGCTCCTAGAGGAATTCAATGAATTATTATTTTTCTTTCCTGGGTTCATGTCCTTGGAGATCCCCTCTGGCTTCAGAGCGTTCCTACACATTTCTCTTGTCACTTCATGCTGTGGCTTTGCCAGTTTTCTCATGTTTTCTGAAATCCCTTCTTTTTAGCAGAGGTAGGTTTCTGCCCAGGCATCATTTTCTTAGTCTTTACATATCACATTCTGACAGCCCTTTCCTCCATGTCACTCTAGGTTCTTCTTTTCATTTTAGAACAGATGTTAGCATTTTAAAAATGTCCATTTCTGATTGAGTTAGCAATTCATGATTAGTTACTCTGGGTCAAGCAGCGTACCGGACACTTTCATTTCTCAGTAATTTACAGGGCACTCCTGCACTGCTATTCCATTTTTAGACATGAAAATACTGTCACCCGATGAGTTACACTGGTAGTAAGTAGTGGAGAAGCTTCTCTGACACAAGATTAAATTCTTTTTTCTCTGTATCACGTGTGGTTCCCTCATAGATAGATGGAGACCACTCTCAATTTCACATAACATTTAGAAATGTCTCCAGTTCTGGCTGGGCTCAGTGGCTCACGCCTGTAATCCCAGCACTTCGGGAGGCTGAGGCAGGTGAATAACTTGGGGCCAGGAGTTCAAGACCCACCTGAACAACATGGCAAAACTCTGTCTCTACCAAAACCACAAAAATTAGCCAGTTGTGGTGGTGCGTGCCTATAATCCTAGCTACTCAGGAGGCTGAGGTGGGAGGATCGCTTGAATCCGGGAGACAGATGTTACAGTAAGCTGTGATCAGGCCACTGCACTCCAGCCTGGGCGACAGAATGAGACAATCGCAAAAAAAAAAAAAAAAAAAAAAATTTCCGATTCCCCCACTAACTTGTCTTGGAGATGTAACTAATCCAAAGTGATAGATGATGAAACCCATTTCCTGTGTGTGTGTTTTATTTAATATTGGCCAATATTGTGGACAGACATTACCCTCCCCTTTAGCGAACAATGAACCAATTGATTAGTTTAAAGATCCAGCTCCAGATTTGTATGCCAATGACATGTAATGAAAATCCATGTATATTTCTCCTCTCTTCATCAGTCCATCTCCTGATTTTGTTCAGGCCTGCTTATCCTTTCCTTTTCTAGTTTTGGTGCCTGAGCATCCAGGTCAGTTTGCATAGCCACTTTTCTCTGGCTCCTGAAAAGCAGTCATTCAGCATGAGGCACAACATGGGCCAACAGGACAATGCACAAAGATTTGTTATGTGGGCAGCAGGAACAGAGGTACTGAGAGATTATCTCCAATATTAATAGTGCATGATTTAAAAACAAAATATGCAATGGACTGGGACCACTTCCATGTCCTCTAGGACCAGAAACAGGAAGACATATTGGAGGGGCTGGGACCCCACGTCATAAAGTCAAAAGGATGAAGACATTGATAATCAACCTAGGACCATCCATAACTGGAGAATTTGAAGTAGAGGGAAAATAAGTGATTTGGAAAAGGAAAAACAGATTCAAACACCACAAAATCTTATTTCAAATCGGGAGACCCCTTGACCCTGGAATGGTGTTATTGATAAAGGTTTATGTTGTATAGTCCCACCGTGCTTGCCATTGGTGCCTCTTGTGTGGAGGTTAATAAGGTACAACACTGCTCTGAAATATTTTTGGGTCTGTTAGGTCTTCCTGGCTTGAGGATGAAGTTCTCAAGGGCTGGATAACGTCATACACAGATGCTCCTCTACTTACAATGGAGTAAGGTCCCAATAAAGCCATCATAACTTGAAAATATTGTAGGTTGAAAATGCATTAAGTGTACCTCATCTACTGAACATCATAGCTTAGCATAGCCTACCTGAAACATGCTCAGAACACTTACATGAACCTCCAGCTAGGCAAACACCTCTAATGCAAAGCCTCTTTTATAAACAAGTCTTGAAAATAAATAATTTATTGAATACTGTACTGAAAGTGAAAAACAGAATGGTTGTATGGGTACTTGAAATACGGCTTCTACTGAAGGCATACGAGTTTCACACCATCATAATGTCATAAAATCGTTAAGTTGAACATTGTAAGCCAGGGACTATCTGTTTATCTTAGCGCCAAGTAGAGTGTCTTGAATGGAGTAGATGCCCAAAAATATTAACTGATTGGTAAATCGATTGACATATAATTAAAAACTCAAATGAACATAAGACTTGAACAAATCACAATTTAAATGTGTTCCTTGTCAGTCGTACTGTAAGGTGGAAGTCCTGAGCACCTGTATTTGTTAGGGCACAGGCTTATCTTTTCCTTAAAGGTAAGGTATTAAGAAAGAAAGATCTTGAATTATAGTGATGTAAATAGGATTGAAGTTTCCTTTTCTCTTATGTAACAGTGTGCAGAGGTCAGCAGGCTGGGGTTGGGTCCAAGGAAGCAGCTGCAGCTGCAGCCAGCAGGAAGGAGGAAAAAAGCCAGAACTGTGAGTTTGTGCTGTTTCCCAGGGCTGTGACCTAGAAGGGGTATTTATCGTTCTGGTCATATCTCATTGGCTATAACTTGATCACATGGCCACACCAAGCTGCAAAGGAGCCTGGGAAATGTAGTCTTCATCTGAAGGGCTGTGCCCAGGTACAATGTGGGAGTTCCATTGTTAGAGATGGGGAGAATGGGTATTACAGCCTCTGATACAGTTCCTAAAGTAAAATTCTCTAAGAGCCTCCCCTTACTCTGAATCAGTTGCAAAATCTTGAGTGGAGCCAGCTCTTCTGCTTTACTTGCTGTGGGTGTAGTAGTTTTGTTTACTTTGATAAGACAGCTCTCATTGACGATTTCTATGATTTCATGAAAAAGTGGAGTTTTTTATTTTTATGAAACAAACAGTTATATTTCATTTTTACATAAAAGATACTCAGTACACTCGTTAATAAATTCTTAGATGTCCCAGAAAGGTAGATACCATAGTGTAGAGATTAAGACAGCAATCCAGGAGGAGGAGGTAGTGGGAGGAGAATCTAGAACTCTCTGAAGGATCAGATGTCTATGGTTTGGGGTACCACCTCAACCATTTATTAGCTGTGTGATCATGATCACTTTACTTAACTGCTCTGAATCTCAATTTTCTCTTCTGTAAAATATGGATTATAATATCCACCTCATTACAGAATTGCTCCTGAGAATAAAAGAGGTGTTAGAGGTAAAGCACCTTGGGCTGGGTCTTGTTTGTAAAAGTTGCTTAGTGAAACTCCCTTCCCTTCCCTTCCCTTCGTTTTCCTTCCCTTCCCTTACCTCCCCTCCCCTCCTCTCCTCTCCTTTCCTCCCTCCCTCTTTCCTAAAAAAAAGGGCTTAGCATTGTTCTTGTAAGGTCATTGTCCTTGTAATGTTAAAAAAGGGAGTAGCATTGTCCTTGTAATGCTAATGTACTCCCTCCCACCTTCCTTCCTTCTCTCCCTTCCCACTTCCTAAAAAAAGGGATTGGCATTGTCCTTGTAAGCAACTGAAAGAACCTCTTAAGGCATTCCCTGTGGTTACCCGTTAATACTCACAGCCTGGGAGCAGTCCTTCAGAAGTAGCTAAAAAAACCCAAAATTTTAGCTGTGATCTAAACACAGGGCAGTAACCAAATCAGCCAGAGGAGCAGGGGACAAGGCTGAGGCAACCAACAGCACAGGAGAAATTCCCCTCTCTCTGCAGTGAATACATCTTTAAGTGGTACTGACCCTGTGAACTGGGGAGTCAGGAGCTGAAGGCAAGCAACAGGTGTCTGCAGAACTGGAGAAAATGATACCCCTAGCCCTTTAGAGGCTGTATGAGGAGGCTGAGCATGTTGGGGAGGGGGCCCATTATAAACTGGAAACAGAACCCACCTGATGAAGGTTTGGGATATGAGAAAAAACATATGGCCTCTGCAGGAAGCAGGCTTGATACTCCGGGCTGGCCCATCCAATTTGCTTGTGGAGCATGAGCAAAACCAAGGCTAGAAAGACGGCCACACTTGGGCTCCAGGGTGCAGCTGGTGGGCCAGACAGAAAGGCTGGACTCCCAGTGAGGCTGGAAGACCTCCCTCAGGGATGCAGGTCCAAGGCTGTTTGGGCTCCTGGGGCCAAGGGAGGAAACCTGGAGGAAGTTAGACACAGTGGGAGAGGATGCATTTTTTCCATGATGAAGACATTCCCTTCTAGGCAGACATTCTTGTTTATAATGTAGGAGGAGACTCTTGCTTCTGGGCTGGATGTGCTGACTCTACGGGGGAGGGAGGTGGGGAAGCAGCACATTGTGATAAGAAGATTTTAAAAGCTTACCAACTTTAACCTGCTTATCCCTGCTCTGTTTTCCTGGAGGCAGCCTTAGAAAAATAAGCCCTGTCCCTCCCTTCCTCCCTCCCCTGCTCCCTCCCTCCCTTTTTTCCCCTCTCCCTCCCTCCTGCCCTCCCTTCCTTTTTTCTTCCCTTCCTTCTTTCCTTCCTTCCTCCCTCCCTCCCTTCCTTCCTTCCTTGTTCCTTCCTTCCTTCCTTCCATACCCTCTCTTCCTTTTTTCCCCTAGCCTTTGTCCCTCTATGCTTCTCTTCTTTCCTTCCCTTCTAACAGACATTCATTTAATTCTGATTATTTGCCAGATACTGTCTTAGGAGTTGGGAAAAACAACCAGTGAAGAAAGATTAAAATTCTAATTGAGGAGACAAACAATTAACATCAATTGCTGCCCAAACATCTTTATCTTTGTTCTCTCCAGGTCAAGTCTATACCTGGCCTTTTCCCCTAGGCCCATAACATGCAGCTGTAAATTGCATTCACTTGGTGGTCAGTGGGGGGTGATTTGTTCTTTTGCAAGGAAGTCTCAGGGAGTAGATTGTGGCTGCTGAACACTGTTTTACAAATCACCTGTACCCTATAGATGTTGACAGTAGAGAACTCTGCCCAGAATTTGAAGTCTCCTCCCCTGGAGGCATATGAGAGACTGAGATGAGGTGAGATGATGAAATCTCCTGAAATACACAGGCAAGCCATGGGAGAGCCAAAAGATTTCTGCCCCAGAGAACTGGAGTAATTTTGGTTGGTTTTTGGGAAAACATTCTAAGATGGGCACAGCATTGTGCAAGGTTTCAAAGCTCAGCTGCCAAATAATGGTGTTCAGTACTTAATCCTGTTGATTTGTATGATGATGTTTTACCCATTTTTAAAATCAGTCCATACACAATTACGGAAATGTAAAGTTATTCTTTTTTATTTTATTTTATTTTATTTAAGATTCCCCAATATATGTTTGTAAATAGACCTGGCACGGCTGAGATTTATTTTTGGTATCATGAAAGAAGCTTTTAGATTTCAATTTAGAAAACTGGGACAAGAACACTATTTCTGACCATTTTGGGCCATGCTTGTTAATTTACAAAATGAGGATAAGAGAAGCCAATTTAGAGAAGTTGTGGGGATTAAATGTGATAAATGGAAAGATACACGGTCAACTCCCAAGCATGGTAGAGATGTTAGATTGTATTATGACTGTGACTGTTATTCCTTAAGTGTTAGCTTACTTTTAAACAGCTGTGAATGGCCTGGTATCAACTTGGACATTTTGAAGATCAGCTATTCAGGGTATGAAACTAAAAAATAATTGCAGTGGTTGGATTGGGACTATAAAAATCTGTTCCCATGCTCCTTTCAATGTAACAGAAGTTCTCTAAAACATTTGGAATTGTCTTTAGAGATGTCTTCATGGTTCATTTTCTTTCCCAAGGCATAAGACTTAGGCAATTGTTTTGCTATTAAAGTACGTTTTATAATTGGGAAGAAAAATCTCTGTCCAGTGACGGTGAAAATGCAAGGGGAAATTTTTGGACAATTGTACCCATTCATGACTTCTTTCTCCCTTGAAGACAGGCTAACTTGTGGAAATCGTCTATCTAGATGGAAAGTTACAACATTGGTTAACATGTAATCACAGTTTACTTGCTTGGAGGAGCTGCCAAGGGCATTCTTAGGTTATCTACCAGGATGCCAAAAATATTTCAAAGATGGAAGGAGATCCCTGTTGACTACAAAGGGCCCTTGCTTTAGACAGCTTTTACCGCTGTCACCCAGAGCTGGTGATACGGAGCAAAACGAGTCTGAAAGCCAGGCTTGTGTTTCTGGACAAACAGAGTTTCTCTCTGTCCTTTTCTTCCTCTGTCAAATGGAAAGTCCATTGCTAGATTTCTACCTCACAAGGTTGGTCTGTGAAGGTGTGAAGACCCTGCCAGAGGAGTGTCTCAATACAGCTTACTCTTCTGTGGGCCAAAAGAGCTGTGTTTCAAACACCGGAATACATAAAGCATAACTCCTTTGCAGCCCACGCCTTCTAGGAGGTAATAGGGACCGAAAACCAATGATCCATATCCTGCCAGGTAGAAAGCTGTGCTTTGGGAGCTGGAAGAGAACTCTTCCTGCCACTATGGTACCATTTATTATTTTATAGAATACTCAGTTGGTTTGCAAAGAGCAGACCCATTAAGTAAAATAAAACAAAATTAGCTCTATGGTCTTATAAATTGGTCTGTTCTGATGACAAAGGACAATGATAGAAATTGTTACATACTATAGATGTTCTAGTTATTGTAAACAGAGAACTGTGGTTTTCATGGGGTGCTAAATGAAGGAATCATTCTCCTTGTAGCGTCTGGACATCAATCTAGTCCTACTTCTGTTGAATGCTGCAGAGTAGTTTAAACAGTTGGGAACTTTAATACCCACTGACAAACTGCAGATGAAGACCCGCTGTGTTCTGGACTGCAAAATGGGGGAGGGAGGGAAGAACCCTAGCAACAGGATGGGATGTGAGGTCCGTTCCTGCCTGTGGCACAAGACCAGCTGGTCAAGCGTAGAGGTTGGAGGAATCTGGAGAGAGACATGGTAACAGGCTTAGTTCCTTAGGCAAGGACCAGGCTAGTCACAGTCCAGGTATTTAGTTTCTGGCCTTCTTGGTGAAGCAAAACCACATACTCCTGGTTCTGAGAAAACCAAACAATAATCTGAGAGCCAACCCCAGGAGGAACCAACTGAGAGTTGTGCAGAGGCCAGCGAGGCTGACCTCGTTTCTGGCTGCTCTGCTCTCTGCACTTAGGTGGCCTGCATCAGGTTCTGTTCTGTTCTGTCTCCCATCCTAGTTCAAGGACAAATACCCTGTGGCTCTGAGCTTACTCTGCTTATGGCTTGACAGACATGTACCAATTTGTTTTTTCTCTTCTTTCTTTCTTTCTTTTTTTTTTTGAGATGGGGTCTCGCTCACCTCAGCCTCCCTAGTAGCTGGGACAGCAGGTATGGGCCACCACTCTTGGAAAATTTTTGTATTTTTTGTAGAGACTCGATCTTGCCATGTTGCCCAGGCTGGTCTCAAACTCCTGGACTCAAGTGATCTGCCTGCCTCTGGCCTCCCAGAGTGCTGGGGTTACAGGTGTGGATCATCGCACCTGGCCCTGTTTTTTGAAAAGCAAAGTACTTGTGATAACACATCGCCAAGGGGCAGGTGGACTATCAGCCCAAGGCTCTCAAAGTACATTTCCTATTGTCTTTTGCCAATACATACAGCT